>NC_048228.1:2547195-2649337 GCF_002007445.2 Ailuropoda melanoleuca
CGTATGGTTTTTGGTGCTATTGTAAATGGGATGGATTCCCTAATTTCTCTTTCTTCAGTCTCACGTGTCCAAACTTTTAGCAGCAGACGTCGTGCTCAGCGCTTTACCCACCTCATCTCGGCATCCTCAGTACTCAGAGGTCGCAGATGCCCGCGTGACCTCTAGGGAAGGGACACGCTGGGTCTCTGGCCTGCAGTCTTCCAGCCCGCTCTGGGTGGATCCGCATGGCCCACGGGTGCCACGGGCATCCCGTCTGCAGCACCCTCTCCCCTTACAACAGACCCCCCAGTCTCAAGAGGAAAGACCCAGACCCTCCTCAGTCCGTCTCAGTTCAACCCTCGCTGAGCTGCTGTTGTGTCCCAGACACTGTGCTGGGCCCCGGGGACACACTTCAGAATTGCTGAACACTCTAGAACAGGCCAGTGCCGTACGACAGGGCAGGCGCCAAGACGGAGGTGGGTCTGGACACCGCAGGGACTGCGAGGCAAGGGCGATCGCTCCCCAGCCCTGCCCAGCTCCCTGGAGGGGAGTTGGCCTGACTGAGGTGGCAACAGGTTCAGGGTTTCCGGGGTGGGGGGTGCTTGCAGGTGGGACCAAGAGCTTGGGCAACGGCACAGTGAAAGGAGCAGCCCTGGGCGCGCGTGGGGGGCACCTGGCTCGGTGCTGTCTGGGCAGGCGGGCAGCACTGCGGGGAGGAGGCAGCTGCCAGCGGACTCAGCGGAGGAAACGGAGCTCCAGCAGGTGAGGAGGGGCCCTGGGCCGTTTGCACAGACCGCGTGGAGGCTGGCCGTGAGAGGCCGCAGAGTCTGCTGACGTGCGTGTCGGTGCCTCCGTCGCACTTCCATGTGCCGTCTTTGCGTTCCCTGTCTGCTCCTTCTGTGCCCAGAGGCCAAGCACACAACTGAGCACTCCTGTGTGAATGCCACCTGTCCCACACTCCCTAGAGGGGCAGAAGGCTGGGAGACGTTGTCAGGGTTGGATGACTCAGGGACTGAAGGGGGAGCGGTCAGAGGAAGGGTCAAGACAGACCGTCCAGGAGGCTTTGCCAGCACCCAGGTGAGAGGAGGCAGGGGGCTGGATCGAAGCGTGGTCAGAGGACACTGAAGGGGTGGCGCTGGTCACAGTGGACAGCAGGTTGGAACTGGGTGTTAAAGACAAATGACAGATTGGGAAAGCTCCATTTCCAAGTTGGGCCTGGAGACATGGTACCTGGAGACATGGTAGCCTGCAGAAGCTGGGGAATGGAGCCGAGAAGTTGGCTGAGGCTCCAGAGGGAGGGCTCCTTCCCAGACGCAGGCGCTCAGGGGGCCTCACGCCCTGGAGCCTCCACACGCGACAGGGCCTCCGGTGGGGGAGGGGCTCCTGCTCCCGAGGGACTGCACGGCAGCAGCTCACCTCCCAGTTTAACGGAGGCCCTTTCGCAAAGGACAGATCCACTTCAAGCCTGGGCAGGACGGCCGCACGGACGCAGCAGGCTTATCCTCAGGCTGGAGGACCCCAGGCCGGCTGCCCTCTGTCTGTGTGGCTGTGTCCATTGTCCTAGGCGGTAGGGAAATTCTGCTTGATGGAGCATGGCGGTTACTTGGGACCTGAATATATCCCGCGTGGCTGCACACACATGTCATTCTCCGCGATAGCATATGCGTTTCGCTAATGGGGAGATTTTAAATGAAAACCTTATTACTCCATTAAAAATAGTAGATGTGCTAGGGCCGTGGGACTATGAGTGGTTTAATATCTTTAAATTCCTTTAATAGTGCTCCTGCATTGCTTTCTGAATGATTGTTTCTGAGACACAGAACAGTAAAAGTTTGTGTCATGGCCATGAAGCTCTTCTGCCAAACAAAACAGAACTTGGGGCTGGAGGAGGACAGCCCTTCGCAGAGGTCGTTGGGGTGACATATGGCATAAGCTTCCCCACGTCTCCGTCGGGCCTTCATCCCATCTTGGGCGGGAACAGCGGGGGCTGCTGTCCCGGCGTCTGCTCCAGTTCAACAGGAGGCTGCAACTACGTGTCCCCTCCGACAGGGACCTCCGTCACTCGGAACGCGGCACGGAGCTGTGGAAAGCAGTGATGCCAAGGGGAAGACGGGGGCTCTCCCCTGCAAAGTGGGGGCTCTCTGTGCGGGCACGTGACGCCTTCTGACGCATCCCAGATCTCAGGGAAGAAATGGAGCTGAGGAAGGCGGCAGAATGACCGCGAGGGAAAAAACACTAAAATGAGTAAGGGGAAACTGGACCACCTCACTGCAAGAGTCTTCAGGGTCCAGTTAGAAATAGTAAAGGAAACTTATACCACGTAGTCCATGACTGAGAGCAAGACAGGGGGTTGAGAAGAGACAGGCAAAAGAGGCAAGATGGCTAATATTGTGTTGGCTCAACTGGCCGCAGACTCGGCATTTGGTCTGACATGATTCTGATGTGTCTGGGAGGGCGTCTCTGGATGAGAGTAATGCTGGAGTCTGGAATCTGTAGACTCATTGTGGGTGGGCCATATCCAATCAGTTGAAGAACTGACTAGAATGAAAAGGCTGACCCTCCCTCAGGTAAGGGGACACTCTTCTTGCTTGACTGCCTTTGTATCAGGACGTTGGCTTTTTCTTGCCTTCAGACTTGAACTAAAATTACCCCAGCAGCTCTCCTGGGTCCCCAGTTGCTGACTGAAGATTGCAGATCTCGGGACTTGCTGCCTCCATAATTGTGTGGACCCATATCGTTTGTACTAAATTAACACACACACACATACACACACACACGCACTGTTGGCCTGTTTCTCTGGAGAACCCCGACTAACGCAGGAGGTAAGGGAAGGCATGGTGACCCAAAACATCTCTGTCCTCATACATTTGAGGGAAAAGCCATAGAACAGAAACCTGGAACTTTGTCCTCCTTAAAGAAAATAATACGCACTTTCAACATTTATGAAGCAGGAAAATAAAACAAAAGATGACTCAGAACATCAAGCCCATAGATGAGAAAATTAGAGTACATAAAATATTTATCCATTTAACTCGGTGGCGGCCAGCCATGCGTGCAGGGTGGAAATGTGAAGTTTCTGGGCATAGTTATACCCCCTCTTCCTTCCCTGCAACGAGCTCAAGCAATTTGGTAAATGGGAGCTGAACGCAGAGTTCATTTTTCACATTCCATTAATGTTTCATTTCTAATACTCTTTTCAGTATAAATTTAAAAACAAAATGGGAATTGGGTCTCAATGATTATTCTCTATTAAGAGGAAAGGGAAGTGCTCTTGGTTCTGTCAGGACCCTACAGAGGGGTCAGGCTTGTGGGATAGTGTCCTGCTTTGCGGCCTCTCTCCTCCCCTACTCATCCTTCTCCAGAAAGGCACCTGCTGATCCCTGCAGATACTGCTCTCCACACCTTGCTGAGAGACCCCCGGAAGGGGACCTTCGGGATGTCAGTGCGCGAGATCTGGCATCAACACGCATGCACGCGTAACACGCACACGTGACAGCTGCTGTACATACAAGAAACACGGTCACTGAAACAGAGACGGCAGATTCCCGAGGACCCGCCTGTCCATGGTGGCTGAGCATGGAGATGGGAAGGCTCTCGGAGCGCGTTAGAAGAGCCCTCTCAACTTCTAGCTGTCCAGAGACTGAAGGTGCAAACGGACAATGGCCAGACCACACACACAGAGAACTCCAAGCCCTGACCCGCAGCCAGCTGCGCACCAGTGTGCCGCTGCTGTTCCAGCCCGCGGACCGTGACCAGCCCGGGAAGCCGCTGCGAGTCCGACCGGTAGGAAGTCACACTGCCGTCTCCAGCAAAAGCACGGGAAACAAAGTAATAACTTCTGTAACTATCAGCCCAAGGCGCCAGGACTTCATGGATCTCTGGCGGCTTCGCTAAGCCTTACCCCACTCCCCACCCCGCTCCAGCCTCCAACTCCGCATTGGCCCGAGGAAGCCTCGTGCTCCCCACCGTCACGTGGGACACCTGCTCTCCTTACGGCCTCCGGCTCCCAGGACCCATCTAGGCTCACCTGGAACCTTCACCTGGAAGCCCCCCCTGTTTCCCTGCCTGCCTTTGAGTATCCACCAAACCGGGTGCTGGTGGCGGCCTCCCTGCTGCCCCGAGCCCTGAGTCGGCAGACTTCGCCTGCTCTCACGGTGGGGTGGGGGCTTCCTTTGTGTCCACACTGTATTTGTTTCATTGTAGCCCAGGGGCATCTACGGATCTCTTGGTGTTAAGAACAGCAACCACACATGAGAGGTTGTCACAAACTCCTTTAGCGGACATTACTTGGGTGCCTTCTCCCCACTGGACGTGGCTGCAAGGTGGGGAAATTGGGGTGAGGTGGCACATGCAGGCCTGCCCTCTTGGGGATCACAGGCCAGAAGGGAGGGGTGAGGATGATGATGAGATGTGAGGAGTGTGTGCGGGGGGCTGGGAGGACAGGCTCTTCACGGAAGCCCCGCATGGGGGCGGGCCGGCTCGTGCTTCGAGGAGGGGTTGCTTGTTCCTAATGGCTAGTGGTTTTGAAGGTTTACTTTGTCCTCGGCTGTGCTCATGAGTTAACTCATGTCATCATCATTAAATTTAATCGTCCCTGTCAAGAAGGCACTATTACTATTCCCGTTGTCCGGTAATGGGAATTAGAGGTCCATGCACTTGCCCTGGACGGCACAGCTGGCACGAGGCCATCCCGGACTCAGCACCTGCACTCCCTCCCCGCCCTCCTGCTGGCCTGAGGGGCCAGTGGAGGGAGCGTGTGGCTGAGCCAGGAATCAGGCAGACGGGGAAAAAAAAAAAAGTCAAGGCGGACGGGGGGAGGGGTGCAGGGGGAAGGGCATCCTGAGGAAGCAGGGCACAGAGAGAGGAGAGAGAAGCACAAGGCAGGTGCCATCGAGTGGTGTGGGGGGTTTGAAGAGAAGTAGGTCGCTACGGTGGGAAGCCTGTTTCAGAGGGGGCAGGGGAGCTGTGAGCAGCCCCGAGAGTGGAGGCTGGCAGGTGCGGGGAGGCAGACAGCCTCCAGGTGTGCGAGGAGGTGAGCCCAGCAGGACTCAGGTATCAGAGAGGAGGAGCTGGGTGTCATTCCAGGTTTCTGGCAAGAAAGACCGCATGGATGCTGGTACCTCTTACAAGGTGAGGCGTCGGGGAGGGCCGAGAGTCCTGTCTGAGACGGGACTGTGTCCTCCATCTCAGCAATGGGCTAGGACCCCGGATGCGGGCTCAGGGAGTGTGGGGGTTTTGGGAGCCATGAACTCTGCCTGGGATTGCGTGAGGAGAGCGTGGGGCGCTGTGCGGTCTAGGACCACAGCACGAGCCGCACATGGCCACCGGCCCTGAAAATACTTACAGTAGATGACATGCTCAGTCTTTCACTCACACCAGCCATGTTTCTAGCACTCAGAAGCCACATGACCTAGAACATTCCTGTCATTGCAGAGGGCTCCACTGGGCAGTGCTGGGATGGAGGGAGGGCCAGTCCTGAAGAGTGCCCATCACAGGGATGGTGCTCTGGACGAAATGTTTGTGTCCCCCCCAAATTCATTTGCCAAAACCCTAACCCCCAGAGGGTGGGGCCCTGCTCTAGTAAGATCAGTGCCCTTCTAAGGAGAGACACCCAAGTGCTTCCTGTCTCTGTGTGCACACACTGAGGAAAGGGCATGTGGGGACACAGGGAGAAGGTGGCCATCTACAAACCAGGAAGACCGTCGTCTCCAGGAACTGACTCAGTGGGAGTCAGTTGGACTTCCAGTGAGAAATGATGTATGTTGTTTCAGAGGCCCAGCCTGTGATATCTTCTTATGTCACCCGAGCAGACTGACATAGCAAAGGTGTGGTCAACACGCAGCTTTGAGAATGAGAGCCCAGAGCAGCAAGAGGGAAGCAAGGAGAACGTGGGGGCTCCAGGAGCTGAGTGAACCGGGAGTTTCAAGAAGGCAGTAGTAGGAAGATGTGCCGAATGACACCTATGAGTTAGCAGCAAGGAGTGTCCACTGAATTGGCAACAGCCCCCATGACCTTGACAAGCTCAGGGTTAGCAGAATGGTGAGGATGGGATGTGAGGTTGGAGTGGGGGTGACAGATGGTAAAGGGAGGGCAGCAGCTCCGGAAAATGCTCCACTGCCCCATTCAAAAGTCAGAAAACCAAGGCCTCACACGGTGAAAGAAGCTGCTGGAACTTGGACAGTCAGAAAGCAGTCCCGGGAGGTTGAACAGCTCAGCCTGCAACCCAGCTGCATACCTTAGCCACCGTCTTGGAGAGCAGGTCATCGATGAGGCTCCCTGACATGCCAGGGGTGGAGGCTGGGTGCTGGTCTCTTGGGAGCTCAAGGCTGTCCGGGTGGAAGTGCAGCACACCGGAGGTAAGTCTGTCTGTGAAACAGGCTGGAAAGAGACACCATCCAGGGATACCGGGGCAGCCAAGCTAAACCTGTGGTCAAGGGATGGCTCCGAGACGCCAGAGGCCAAGCCAGCGTCTGAGGCAGAGGGGAGCTGGGGGCCAAGCAAGGCAGGGGTCTGCTCAGAAGGGGGTTGGGCTCCAGGAATGGTCATGTTGGTGGGGGAAGGAAGGAGGCAGAGAGCGGAGTGCCTCTGCCCTGGGCCAGTGCCAGTGGAAACCATGACCTCTTTGTGGCCCGAGGGAGCCAGGCTCCTTGCGTGGCTGTAGCAGGGCTGACAGCCCGGGAAATGGGGACCTGCCCCTGTCCTGGGGGCACAACTGCCTGTTCAGCTGGGTCTGGCCCAAGGTGCCAGCCTGTTGTCCGCCCCTCAACACATGCTAATTTCAGCCTGTTTAATGCGACGTGCAATCTGCTCCACGTCACATCCTTCTGAGCCCGTGACAGTGCTTATTGTCTCCATACAAGTTTTGTAAGTCACCGGGAGCAATTTCTTGTCTCTGGGGAGCACTGGCAAAGCGTGATCCTTCCCTGGCCCCGACTCCCCCACTTTCAGCACAACATTCATTATATCCTCCAGCGCGTTTTATCCTGAGCTGCTCAGCGCACTTGTCCCAGCAAGAGGGAGGAGAGCAGGGGGTGCCTCAGGGGTGACCAGCCGTTCTTCTCCCCGTAGTCACAACTATAACAGCGGCTCAGGGGGTCCATGCACACTCTGTAATCTCATCAGAAGTCCTGCAGGGCTGATGTTACTGCTCCCTCTTTACAGATCAGGCAGCTGAGGCTCAGAGAGTTCAGAGTGACCCCGAGATCCACCGCTGTGTCCTGGCAGACGGGTCCCTGTGTCCACAAGGAAAGTGGAGTTAAGTCATTCCCTGGACAGAACACAGCAAATGGTCTGAGTTTTCTCCTACTGACACATAATGTCAGCCTCTCTGGACCCCTGGCTTCTCCACTGGAAAAGGAAAGGCCAGGGAAGTGGAAAGAGCACAAGGCTGCTGTCAGGGCTCGCCCTAGGAGGTTTTAGGATATCTTTTTTTTTTTAAATAATAATTTTTTATTATGTTGTGTTAGTCACCATACAGTACATCCCAAGTTTTTGATGTAAAGTTCCATGATTCATTACTTGCGTAAAACACCCAGTGCACCATGCAGTACGTGCCCTCCTTGATGCCCATCACGGGTCTTGGCTGGGTCAAGAACTTGGGAACCTTTTCCTTGTCTGCCCAGTAGGGGCAGCAAAATAACCCAGTGAATCTCTGAGTGGTAGGAAGCCCAAAGGAAGACGTGGGGAAGCCCTCGAAAAGCACAAGGGGTCAAGAATCATTCTTGCCATCGCATGAGGGTCAAAGACATCTGTCTCCACCCCTGGGATCCCCTGCCTGCCTCCGGACAAGGCTCACCCTGGGTGTGGGCGAGGGACCGCCAGTGTGTGCTTTGTGCCTCCCATCCCACATGGGGCCCCAGGGCCTATCTCCCCACCGTGTGTGCTATGGCTGCCTTCCTGGTCTTTCAGAATCAAGTGTAAGTGTGTCTCTGAGCCATGCCGCCCAGTTCGGCCCACCTCCTCCAGCCCTGCTAACACAGTCCACTGAGCTGTCGGTGAGTCTATATCTTGGACAGGCATCTGTTTCCTGGGAGCAAAATCATTTAGCGGCTCTAATCTCCGGTCTGCTGGTTTCATTATTTAAACCAAAATGAAATGTGACCCAGAGTGAGACGGAAGACCAAGTGTGCAGCTGAGAGCCGTAATGAGGCACTTACAGCCTAGCTGGGAGATGCCGTGTCCCTTCACGAGAAAGGATCGGGAGACCCCCAGGTGGGAAGGAGACATAAATGACTATTGCCAAAGCTAGCCAGTGGGAAATCTAACAATAATGGTACATTTTGGAGAGAACAAATCAACCCCCATGTTATTCTGATTACAGTGGTCCAGAGCTAGAGGCCTGGCGACTGTGCTCTGCCAGCTAATTATCATGCCATTCGCATTCCTAGCCCAGGAGGACTTTTTAATCAGCCTCTAAGAAGAAACCCAGGATGCCTCTCTGTTGAGCCAAGAGGGCTAGACAGAGAGCTGCTGGGGAGGGAGACATGCTCCTGTAAAGGGAGGGTGTAGGAGACTGACCATGGGGCAGCGTGATGGGGCTTCTGCTTTGGGTTCACACACATCACGAGAAGGCGGAGTGACACTCCAGAGATGGCGTAGTGATTACCACCCAAGCACAGGTGCAACAGTTGGATCAGGGGAAAGAGGGGCAAAGCTAGGAGTCAGGGAGAAGCAGGAGGTAGGGAGACTCTAGGCTCCTATGAGGCTGCTGGCAGTTGACCCCAGCCTACCTTTGCCATCAGGCTTTGCTGCTGGCCCTGCAAGGAAACTGGCCCCAGAAATCCTCCCTCTTGCTAACCTCTACTCCTTATTTCTCTCGTTCCACCTGTCTGAACTGCTTTCCCCTCTCTCCCATCCCAGTATAACACATCTTTTAGAGGCCAGCGTAATTTCTACCTTCTAGGGTATAATGGTTATGATAGTGTTGTTGATGATGGTGTTGGTAGTGATGATGGTGAGGATAATGGTGATGGTGATGATATTAGTGATACTGATGGTGATGTATTAATGATGATAATGGTGATGATGATGACGAAGGTGATTATGATGATGACGGTGATGATGATGGAGGTGATTGTGATGGTGATGATGGTGGTAATGACGTAGTGATGGTGGTGATGGTGATGATGATGGTGATGATGATGGTGATGATGATGGTGATGATGGTGGTAATGACGTAGTGATGGTGGTGATGGTGATGATGACGACGGTGGTGATGGTGATGGTGGTGGTGATGGAAATCAAAGTGATGATGGTAATGATCTTAGTGATGATGGTGGTGGTGATGATGATGGTGATGATGATGGTGGTGATGGTGATGATGACGATGGTGGTGATGATATTAGTGATGATGATGATGGTGATTATGATGGAAATCAAGGTGATGATGGTAATGATCTTAGTGATGATGGTGGTGGTGATGGTGATGGTGATGAAGATGGAGATAATAGCACCCGATATATACCTAACACTATTCTTCCCAGACATTATGCATAGTAGCTCATATAAACCCCATAATAACCATGTGATGTAGGTGCTATTATCATTCCCCTTCTATAGGCAAGTACACTGAGGTCCATATAGGTTATTGTCCATGTTCCCCTGACTCCCTACTCTTATGACCGGTCATCTATTGGGCACTCTCTCAGGTGTGGCCCTATTTTCCCCTGTCATACCTAGAAGTATTACTAATATATTCTGTGACCATTAACATCCCATTTTTTTCTGCCTCTTCCCCCACCTGGGCTCTTTGTGTCCTGTCCACTCCTGCATCTGCCACTACACTAGGCAGGTGCTTTCCTGCACAAAATGTTCAACAGGAATTAGGGAGAACAATCAGGGTTTTGGGAGCTGAGGTTGACAACTGTTTGGATATGCAGCTCCAGGAGCCCTTCCAGAATTCAGAAGGCGGGTGATTTGGGGCTGCAGGAGGAGAGGGGCAAGCACAGGGTAAGAGAGTTTAGGTACTTCTGGGGGTGGGTGGAGTTGTGACAGCAGTCCTGAAACTTTACCCCCAGGAGGAAGATCTCCTCCTCTCCTTCAGAAGTGGAGTCCCTCCCACCATGCCGGCCTTCCTGGGTGCTTTCAGACACATGAATAGTGTTTGTTTTTATCTTTCTGAGTCATGTCCCAGGAAAGTTATTGTGAAATACTTTAGTGTCTCATCCCCTGGGGACACCAGGACTTCAGAGAGAGATAGAAAAGAACCATTTATTTTCCCTTCCTAAATGCCATGGGCAGCTTTTTATGCCAAGCTGACAGGATGTGTCTAGTTAAGCATCATA
This sequence comes from Ailuropoda melanoleuca, assembly GCF_002007445.2. Lineage (NCBI taxonomy): Eukaryota > Metazoa > Chordata > Mammalia > Carnivora > Ursidae > Ailuropoda > Ailuropoda melanoleuca. The sequence goes on from NC_048228.1 coordinate 2,557,458, forward strand.
ATGCTGAGGGAATGAGGGATGCNAGGCTGGCCGTGAGAGGCCGCAGAGTCTGCTGACGTGCGTGTCGGTGCCTCCGTCGCACTTCCATGTGCCGTCTTTGCGTTCCCTGTCTGCTCCTTCTGTGCCCAGAGGCCAAGCACACACCTGAGCACTCCTGTGTGAATGCCACCTGTCCCACACTCCCTAGAGGGGCAGAAGGCTGGGAGACGTTGTCAGGGTTGGATGACTCAGGGACTGAAGGGGGAGCGGTCAGAGGAAGGGTCAAGACAGACCGTCCAGGAGGCTTTGCCAGCACCCAGGTGAGAGGAGGCAGGGGGCTGGATTGAGGCGTGGTCAGAGGACACTGAAGGGGTGGCGCTGGTCACAGTGGACAGCAGGTTGGAACTGGGTGTTAAAGACAAATGACAGATTGGGAAAGCTCCATTTCCAAGTTGGGCCTGGAGACATGGTACCTGGAGACATGGTAGCCTGCAGAAGCTGGGGAATGGAGCCGAGAAGTTGGCTGAGGCTCCAGAGGGAGGGCTCCTTCCCAGACGCAGGCGCTCAGGGGGCCTCACGCCCTGGAGCCTCCACACGCGACAGGGCCTCCGGTGGGGGAGGGGCTCCTGCTCCCGAGGGACTGCACGGCAGCAGCTCACCTCCCAGTTTAACGGAGGCCCTTTCGCAAAGGACAGATCCACTTCAAGCCTGGGCAGGACGGCCGCACGGACGCAGCAGGCTTATCCTCAGGCTGGAGGACCCCAGGCCGGCTGCCCTCTGTCTGTGTGGCTGTGTCCATTGTCCTAGGCGGTAGGGAAATTCTGCTTGATGGAGCATGGCGGTTACTTGGGACCTGAATATATCCCGCGTGGCTGCACACACATGTCATTCTCCGCGATAGCATATGCGTTTCGCTAATGGGGAGATTTTAAATGAAAACCTTATTACTCCATTAAAAATAGTAGATGTGCTAGGGCCGTGGGACTATGAGTGGTTTAATATCTTTAAATTCCTTTAATAGTGCTCCTGCATTGCTTTCTGAATGATTGTTTCTGAGACACAGAACAGTAAAAGTTTGTGTCATGGCCATGAAGCTCTTCTGCCAAACAAAACAGAACTTGGGGCTGGAGGAGGACAGCCCTTCGCAGAGGTCGTTGGGGTGACATATGGCATAAGCTTCCCCACGTCTCCGTCGGGCCTTCATCCCATCTTGGGCGGGAACAGCGGGGGCTGCTGTCCCGGCCGTCTGCTCCAGTTCAACAGGAGGCTGCAACTACGTGTCCCCTCCGACAGGGACCTCCGTCACTCAGAACGCGGCACGGAGCTGTGGAAAGCAGTGATGCCAAGGGGAAGACGGGGGCTCTCCCCTGCAAAGTGGGGGCTCTCTGTGCGGGCACGTGACGCCTTCTGACGCATCCCAGATCTCAGGGAGGAAATGGAGCTGAGGAAGGCGGCAGAATGACCGCGAGGGAAAAAACACTAAAATGAGTAAGGGGAAACTGGACCACCTCACTGCAAGAGTCTTCAGGGTCCAGTTAGAAATAGTAAAGGAAACTTATTCCACGTAGTCCATGACTGAGAGCAAGACAGGGGGTTGAGAAGAGACAGGCAAAAGAGGCAAGATGGCTAATATTGTGTTGGCTCAACTGGCCGCAGACTCGGCATTTGGTCTGACATGATTCTGATGTGTCTGGGAGGGCGTCTCTGGATGAGAGTAATGCTGGAGTCTGGAATCTGTAGACTCATTGTGGGTGGGCCATATCCAATCAGTTGAAGAACTGACTAGAATGAAAAGGCTGACCCTCCCTCAGGTAAGGGGACACTCTTCTTGCTTGACTGCCTTTGTATCAGGACGTTGGCTTTTTCTTGCCTTCAGACTTGAACTAAAATTACCCCAGCAGCTCTCCTGGGTCCCCAGTTGCTGACTGAAGATTGCAGATCTCGGGACTTGCTGCCTCCATAATTGTGTGGACCCATATCGTTTGTACTAAATTAACACACACACACATACACACACACACGCACTGTTGGCCTGTTTCTCTGGAGAACCCCGACTAACGCAGGAGGTAAGGGAAGGCATGGTGACCCAAAACATCTCTGTCCTCATACATTTGAGGGAAAAGCCATAGAACAGAAACCTGGAACTTTGTCCTCCTTAAAGAAAATAATACGCACTTTCAACATTTATGAAGCAGGAAAATAAAACAAAAGATGACTCAGAACATCAAGCCCATAGATGAGAAAATTAGAGTACATAAAATATTTATCCATTTAACTCGGTGGCGGCCAGCCATGCGTGCAGGGTGGAAATGTGAAGTTTCTGGGCATAGTTATACCCCCTCTTCCTTCCCTGCAACGAGCTCAAGCAATTTGGTAAATGGGAGCTGAACGCAGAGTTCATTTTTCACATTCCATTAATGTTTCATTTCTAATACTCTTTTCAGTATAAATTTAAAAACAAAATGGGAATTGGGTCTCAATGATTATTCTCTATTAAGAGGAAAGGGAAGTGCTCTTGGTTCTGTCAGGACCCTACAGAGGGGTCAGGCTTGTGGGATAGTGTCCTGCTTTGCGGCCTCTCTCCTCCCCTACTCATCCTTCTCCAGAAAGGCACCTGCTGATCCCTGCAGATACTGCTCTCCACACCTTGCTGAGAGACCCCCGGAGGGGGACCTTCGGGATGTCAGTGCGCGAGATCTGGCATCAACGTGCGTGCACGCGTAACACGCACACGTGACAGCTGCTGTACATACAAGAAGCATGGTCACTGAAACAGAGACGGCAGATTCCCGAGGACCCGCCTGTCCATGGTGGCTGAGCATGGAGATGGGAAGGCTCTCGGAGCGCGTTAGAAGAGCCCTCTCAACCTCTAGCTGTCCAGAGACTGAAGGTGCAAACGGACAATGGCCAGACCACACACACAGAGAACTCCAAGCCCTGACCCGCAGCCAGCTGCGCACCAGTGTGCCGCTGCTGTTCCAGCCCGCGGACCGTGACCAGCCCGGGAAGCCGCTGCGAGTCCGACCGGTAGGAAGTCACACTGCCGTCTCCAGCAAAAGCACGGGAAACAAAGTAATAACTTCTGTAACTATCAGCCCAAGGCGCCAGGACTTCATGGATCTCTGGCGGCTTCGCTAAGCCTTACCCCACTCCCCACCCCGCTCCAGCCTCCAACTCCGCATTGGCCCGAGGAAGCCTCGTGCTCCCCACCGTCACGTGGGACACCTGCTCTCCTTACGGCCTCCGGCTCCCAGGACCCATCTAGGCTCACCTGGAACCTTCACCTGGAAGCCCCCCCTGTTTCCCTGCCTGCCTTTGAGTATCCACCAAACCGGGTGCTGGTGGCGGCCTCCCTGCTGCCCCGAGCCCTGAGTCGGCAGACTTCGCCTGCTCTCACGGTGGGGTGGGGGCTTCCTTTGTGTCCACACTGTATTTGTTTCATTGTAGCCCAGGGGCATCTACGGATCTCTTGGTGTTAAGAACAGCAACCACACATGAGAGGTTGTCACAAACTCCTTTAGCGGACATTACTTGGGTGCCTTCTCCCCACTGGACGTGGCTGCAAGGTGGGGAAATTGGGGTGAGGTGGCACATGCAGGCCTGCCCTCTTGGGGATCACAGGCCAGAAGGGAGGGGTGAGGATGATGATGAGATGTGAGGAGTGTGTGCGGGGGGCTGGGAGGACAGGCTCTTCACGGAAGCCCCGCATGGGGGCGGGCCGGCTCGTGCTTCGAGGAGGGGTTGCTTGTTCCTAATGGCTAGTGGTTTTGAAGGTTTACTTTGTCCTCGGCTGTGCTCATGAGTTAACTCATGTCATCATCATTAAATTTAATCGTCCCTGTCAAGAAGGCACTATTACTATTCCCGTTGTCCGGTAATGGGAATTAGAGGTCCATGCACTTGCCCTGGACGGCACAGCTGGCACGAGGCCATCCCGGACTCAGCACCTGCACTCCCTCCCCGCCCTCCTGCTGGCCTGAGGGGCCAGTGGAGGGAGCGTGTGGCTGAGCCAGGAATCAGGCAGACGGGGAAAAAAAAAAAAGTCAAGGCGGACGGGGGGAGGGGTGCAGGGGGAAGGGCATCCTGAGGAAGCAGGGCACAGAGAGAGGAGAGAGAAGCACAAGGCAGGTGCCATCGAGTGGTGTGGGGGGTTTGAAGAGAAGTAGGTCGCTACGGTGGGAAGCCTGTTTCAGAGGGGGCAGGGGAGCTGTGAGCAGCCCCGAGAGTGGAGGCTGGCAGGTGCGGGGAGGCAGACAGCCTCCAGGTGTGCGAGGAGGTGAGCCCAGCAGGACTCAGGTATCAGAGAGGAGGAGCTGGGTGTCATTCCAGGTTTCTGGCAAGAAAGACCGCATGGATGCTGGTACCTCTTACAAGGTGAGGCGTCGGGGAGGGCCGAGAGTCCTGTCTGAGACGGGACTGTGTCCTCCATCTCAGCAATGGGCTAGGACCCCGGATGCGGGCTCAGGGAGTGTGGGGGTTTTGGGAGCCATGAACTCTGCCTGGGATTGCGTGAGGAGAGCGTGGGGCGCTGTGCGGTCTAGGACCACAGCACGAGCCGCACATGGCCACCGGCCCTGAAAATACTTACAGTAGATGACATGCTCAGTCTTTCACTCACACCAGCCATGTTTCTAGCACTCAGAAGCCACATGACCTAGAACATTCCTGTCATTGCAGAGGGCTCCACTGGGCAGTGCTGGGATGGAGGGAGGGCCAGTCCTGAAGAGTGCCCATCACAGGGATGGTGCTCTGGACGAAATGTTTGTGTCCCCCCCAAATTCATTTGCCAAAACCCTAACCCCCAGAGGGTGGGGCCCTGCTCTAGTAAGATCAGTGCCCTTCTAAGGAGAGACACCCAAGTGCTTCCTGTCTCTGTGTGCACACACTGAGGAAAGGGCATGTGGGGACACAGGGAGAAGGTGGCCATCTACAAACCAGGAAGACCGTCGTCTCCAGGAACTGACTCAGTGGGAGTCAGTTGGACTTCCAGTGAGAAATGATGTATGTTGTTTCAGAGGCCCAGCCTGTGATATCTTCTTATGTCACCCGAGCAGACTGACATAGCAAAGGTGTGGTCAACACGCAGCTTTGAGAATGAGAGCCCAGAGCAGCAAGAGGGAAGCAAGGAGAACGTGGGGGCTCCAGGAGCTGAGTGAACCGGGAGTTTCAAGAAGGCAGTAGTAGGAAGATGTGCCGAATGACACCTATGAGTTAGCAGCAAGGAGTGTCCACTGAATTGGCAACAGCCCCCATGACCTTGACAAGCTCAGGGTTAGCAGAATGGTGAGGATGGGATGTGAGGTTGGAGTGGGGGTGACAGATGGTAAAGGGAGGGCAGCAGCTCCGGAAAATGCTCCACTGCCCCATTCAAAAGTCAGAAAACCAAGGCCTCACACGGTGAAAGAAGCTGCTGGAACTTGGACAGTCAGAAAGCAGTCCCGGGAGGTTGAACAGCTCAGCCTGCAACCCAGCTGCATACCTTAGCCACCGTCTTGGAGAGCAGGTCATCGATGAGGCTCCCTGACATGCCAGGGGTGGAGGCTGGGTGCTGGTCTCTTGGGAGCTCAAGGCTGTCCGGGTGGAAGTGCAGCACACCGGAGGTAAGTCTGTCTGTGAAACAGGCTGGAAAGAGACACCATCCAGGGATACCGGGGCAGCCAAGCTAAACCTGTGGTCAAGGGATGGCTCCGAGACGCCAGAGGCCAAGCCAGCGTCTGAGGCAGAGGGGAGCTGGGGGCCAAGCAAGGCAGGGGTCTGCTCAGAAGGGGGTTGGGCTCCAGGAATGGTCATGTTGGTGGGGGAAGGAAGGAGGCAGAGAGCGGAGTGCCTCTGCCCTGGGCCAGTGCCAGTGGAAACCATGACCTCTTTGTGGCCCGAGGGAGCCAGGCTCCTTGCGTGGCTGTAGCAGGGCTGACAGCCCGGGAAATGGGGACCTGCCCCTGTCCTGGGGGCACAACTGCCTGTTCAGCTGGGTCTGGCCCAAGGTGCCAGCCTGTTGTCCGCCCCTCAACACATGCTAATTTCAGCCTGTTTAATGCGACGTGCAATCTGCTCCACGTCACATCCTTCTGAGCCCGTGACAGTGCTTATTGTCTCCATACAAGTTTTGTAAGTCACCGGGAGCAATTTCTTGTCTCTGGGGAGCACTGGCAAAGCGTGATCCTTCCCTGGCCCCGACTCCCCCACTTTCAGCACAACATTCATTATATCCTCCAGCGCGTTTTATCCTGAGCTGCTCAGCGCACTTGTCCCAGCAAGAGGGAGGAGAGCAGGGGGTGCCTCAGGGGTGACCAGCCGTTCTTCTCCCCGTAGTCACAACTATAACAGCGGCTCAGGGGGTCCATGCACACTCTGTAATCTCATCAGAAGTCCTGCAGGGCTGATGTTACTGCTCCCTCTTTACAGATCAGGCAGCTGAGGCTCAGAGAGTTCAGAGTGACCCCGAGATCCACCGCTGTGTCCTGGCAGACGGGTCCCTGTGTCCACAAGGAAAGTGGAGTTAAGTCATTCCCTGGACAGAACACAGCAAATGGTCTGAGTTTTCTCCTACTGACACATAATGTCAGCCTCTCTGGACCCCTGGCTTCTCCACTGGAAAAGGAAAGGCCAGGGAAGTGGAAAGAGCACAAGGCTGCTGTCAGGGCTCGCCCTAGGAGGTTTTAGGATATCTTTTTTTTTTTAAATAATAATTTTTTATTATGTTGTGTTAGTCACCATACAGTACATCCCAAGTTTTTGATGTAAAGTTCCATGATTCATTACTTGCGTATAACACCCAGTGCACCATGCAGTACGTGCCCTCCTTGATGCCCATCACGGGTCTTGGCTGGGTCAAGAACTTGGGAACCTTTTCCTTGTCTGCCCAGTAGGGGCAGCAAAATAACCCAGTGAATCTCTGAGTGGTAGGAAGCCCAAAGGAAGACGTGGGGAAGCCCTCGAAAAGCACAAGGGGTCAAGAATCATTCTTGCCATCGCATGAGGGTCAAAGACATCTGTCTCCACCCCTGGGATCCCCTGCCTGCCTCCGGACAAGGCTCACCCTGGGTGTGGGCGAGGGACCGCCAGTGTGTGCTTTGTGCCTCCCATCCCACATGGGGCCCCAGGGCCTATCTCCCCACCGTGTGTGCTATGGCTGCCTTCCTGGTCTTTCAGAATCAAGTGTAAGTGTGTCTCTGAGCCATGCCGCCCAGTTCGGCCCACCTCCTCCAGCCCTGCTAACACAGTCCACTGAGCTGTCGGTGAGTCTATATCTTGGACAGGCATCTGTTTCCTGGGAGCAAAATCATTTAGCGGCTCTAATCTCCGGTCTGCTGGTTTCATTATTTAAACCAAAATGAAATGTGACCCAGAGTGAGACGGAAGACCAAGTGTGCAGCTGAGAGCCGTAATGAGGCACTTACAGCCTAGCTGGGAGATGCCGTGTCCCTTCACGAGAAAGGATCGGGAGACCCCCAGGTGGGAAGGAGACATAAATGACTATTGCCAAAGCTAGCCAGTGGGAAATCTAACAATAATGGTACATTTTGGAGAGAACAAATCAACCCCCATGTTATTCTGATTACAGTGGTCCAGAGCTAGAGGCCTGGCGACTGTGCTCTGCCAGCTAATTATCATGCCATTCGCATTCCTAGCCCAGGAGGACTTTTTAATCAGCCTCTAAGAAGAAACCCAGGATGCCTCTCTGTTGAGCCAAGAGGGCTAGACAGAGAGCTGCTGGGGAGGGAGACATGCTCCTGTAAAGGGAGGGTGTAGGAGACTGACCATGGGGCAGCGTGATGGGGCTTCTGCTTTGGGTTCACACACATCACGAGAAGGCGGAGTGACACTCCAGAGATGGCGTAGTGATTACCACCCAAGCACAGGTGCAACAGTTGGATCAGGGGAAAGAGGGGCAAAGCTAGGAGTCAGGGAGAAGCAGGAGGTAGGGAGACTCTAGGCTCCTATGAGGCTGCTGGCAGTTGACCCCAGCCTACCTTTGCCATCAGGCTTTGCTGCTGGCCCTGCAAGGAAACTGGCCCCAGAAATCCTCCCTCTTGCTAACCTCTACTCCTTATTTCTCTCGTTCCACCTGTCTGAACTGCTTTCCCCTCTCTCCCATCCCAGTATAACACATCTTTTAGAGGCCAGCGTAATTTCTACCTTCTAGGGTATAATGGTTATGATAGTGTTGTTGATGGTGGTGTTGGTAGTTATGATGGTGATGATAATGGTGATGGTGATGATATTAGTGATACTGATGGTGATGTATTAATGATGATAATGGTGATGATGATGACGAAGGTGATTATGATGATGACGGTGATGATGATGGAGGTGATTGTGATGGTGATGATGGTGGTAATGACGTAGTGATGGTGGTGATGGTGATGATGATGGTGATGATGATGGTGATGATGATGGTGATGAAGGTGGTAATGACGTAGTGATGGTGGTGATGGTGATGATGACGACGGTGGNTTAGTGATACTGATGGTGATGTATTAATGATGATAATGGTGATGATGATGACGAAGGTGATTATGATGATGACGGTGATGATGATGGAGGTGATTGTGATGGTGATGATGGTGGTAATGACGTAGTGATGGTGGTGATGGTGATGATGATGGTGATGATGATGGTGATGATGATGGTGATGATGGTGGTAATGACGTAGTGATGGTGGTGATGGTGATGATGACGACGGTGGTGATGGTGATGGTGGTGGTGATGGAAATCAAAGTGATGATGGTAATGATCTTAGTGATGATGGTGGTGGTGGTGATGATGGTGATGATGNTGGTGGTGATGATGATGGTGATGATGATGGTGGTGATGGTGATGATGACGATGGTGGTGATGATATTAGTGATGATGATGATGGTGATTATGATGGAAATCAAGGTGATGATGGTAATGATCTTAGTGATGATGGTGGTGGTGATGGTGATGGTGATGAAGATGGAGATAATAGCACCCGATATATACCTAACACTATTCTTCCCAGACATTATGCATAGTAGCTCATATAAACCCCATAATAACCATGTGATGTAGGTGCTATTATCATTCCCCTTCTATAGGCAAGTACACTGAGGTCCATATAGGTTATTGTCCATGTTCCCCTGACTCCCTACTCTTATGACCGGTCATCTATTGGGCACTCTCTCAGGTGTGGCCCTATTTTCCCCTGTCATACCTAGAAGTATTACTAATATATTCTGTGACCATTAACATCCCATTTTTTTCTGCCTCTTCCCCCACCTGGGCTCTTTGTGTCCTGTCCACTCCTGCATCTGCCACTACACTAGGCAGGTGCTTTCCTGCACAAAATGTTCAACAGGAATTAGGGAGAACAATCAGGGTTTTGGGAGCTGAGGTTGACAACTGTTTGGATATGCAGCTCCAGGAGCCCTTCCAGAATTCAGAAGGCGGGTGATTTGGGGCTGCAGGAGGAGAGGGGCAAGCACAGGGTAAGAGAGTTTAGGTACTTCTGGGGGTGGGTGGAGTTGTGACAGCAGTCCTGAAACTTTACCCCCAGGAGGAAGATCTCCTCCTCTCCTTCAGAAGTGGAGTCCCTCCCACCATGCCGGCCTTCCTGGGTGCTTTCAGACACATGAATAGTGTTTGTTTTTATCTTTCTGAGTCATGTCCCAGGAAAGTTATTGTGAAATACTTTAGTGTCTCATCCCCTGGGGACACCAGGACTTCAGAGAGAGATAGAAAAGAACCATTTATTTTCCCTTCCTAAATGCCATGGGCAGCTTTTTATGCCAAGCTGACAGGATGTGTCTAGTTAAGCATCATAATGCTGAGGGAATGAGGGATGCCAGGCCTGGAGAAGACAGGGGCGGTGGAGGGGGGGTGGGGGTTGTTCTCCAGGGATGCTAGTCACAGCCTCACCGTGATTGTAGGTAAAAATCACTTGAAACCAGAAGGACAGACAAAACACTCATTTTTTATTTATTCACACACAGTTAAAAGGCACTTATTACACGTCAGACACTGTTCCCGGAGCTTGGTGACATTAACTTGCTTACTATCCTACGGTCCTATGTGGTAGACATGCATTCCGCTTCCACTTTTCAGAACAAGAACCTGGGCCCGGGAAAGCCACGTCACTCCCTGGGCCACTGGTAGGGGCACAGCTGGGTTTGCCTCCTGCATCTGGGCGGTCGGCTCCAGAATCTGGCTCCTACCCACTAGTCCGGGCTGCCTAGCGCACATTTCAGTTATTTCCAATATGCTTTAAACTGATACTTTTAAGTCCGGGCATATAGGAGGGACAAGACATCAAAACACAATGAAAGGCCCAGCGAAATGTGCACTCAGATGAGGGCAGCTATTGGGGAGGCCTGACTCCTCTAGCCCCAAAGATGGCAGGGTCCACTGGCTTGTTCTGTGGGAGTCATGGCCACACCATGAGGCAGGAAGAGTGGTGGGACTTCCTCTTGGAAATGAAGACATGGGTCAGGGAGTTGGTTTAGGTAGGATAGGTAGGGAGGGGCAGGTGGGGTCTACTCCCTGCCCACCATTGGAGGACTCCCGCTCTTATTTCAGTGAACTCAATACAGCAGGTGGCCGTCCTTAATGTGGGTGGCCTCACCCAGTCCACTGTGGGTCTGAATGGAACAAACAGGTGGAGGAAGGGTAAAGTCACCCCTTCTTCCTGACTGCTTGAGCTGGGACATTGATCTCCTCTTGCCCTTGGAGCTCTGGGTTGTCAGGCCTTCAGACACAGACTGGAATCTATACCGTCAGCTCCCCTGGTTCTCGGGCGTCTGGACTCTGACTGCTTTTCATCACTGGCCGTCCTGGGTCTCCAACTTGTAGACTGCATATCCTGGGATTTCTCAGCCTTGCTGGTCACATAAGCCAGTCCCTATAATAATTTCATCCCCATCTCATCCCCACTCTTTTTCCATACACATATATCTTGCCTCTATATATTTCATTTTTCTGGGGAATNGACTGCTTTTCATCACTGGCCGTCCTGGGTCTCCAACTTGTAGACTGCATATCCTGGGATTTCTCAGCCTTGTTGGTCACATAAGCCAATCCCTATAATAATTTCATCCCTATCTCATCCCCACTCTTTTTCCATACAACATATATCTTGCCTCTATATATTTCATTTTTCTGGGGAACCCTAATACAGTGGGTGCAGTGGGTCGAACAGTGCAATCCCCCAAATTTATGTCTGCCTGCAACCTCAGACCTTCTCTGAAGGTAGGGTCTTTGCAGATGTAATGAAGATAAGGATTGAGAAGAGGCCATACTGGATTCAGGTGATTTCCCAAAATCCAATGAGAATGTCCTTATAAGAGACAGAGAGGACAAAGAGGAGAATGTCATGTGAGATCTGGGTGATGCATTTACAAGCCAAGGAACACCAAGGATTGCTTGTACCTGGGACCAACTCTCCCTCAGAGCCCCCAGAAGGAAGCAAACCTGTCCACACCTTAGTTTCAGATTTCTGGCCTCCTGGATTGGGAGCGAACGCATTTCTATTATTTTAAGCTGTCTGATGTATGGTAATTTGTCCTAACAGCCTCAGGAACTAACACAGGGTCAGCGGTCATCTTCGAGAAAGGGTGGTTGGGGTTCAGAGGTGGGGGTATTCAGTGAGAGCATGGGGAATACGTAGGGACCTGGGGGGGCGTGGAGGCTGCAGGTGTGGGTGACTATTTCAAGGACGTTAGTGGTGCAGTGAGGGAGGACCGGCAGAGCAGGAAGGAAGCAATCAGAGGACTGGCTTTGAAGAGTGGCCTCAGGGGGAAAGAGGAGGCAAGCTCCCGGCTAGTCTCTGCCGCATGGGGGCTGTGTCTGGTGGGCGCTCATGGCCCCGATGCTGGTAGTGGGCCCCCACAGAGTGGAGGTGGCCTGTGGGGCAGGACGGTGGGAGGTCACAGAGGCGGGGACGGAGATGAGTGCATCCTGGCCATTTGTTCCTGAGTTTTGCCTGCCAGGCACCGTGCTGAGCATGAGCAGTGGAAACGCGTGGTCCCCTGCCCACCCGGGGGCCACCATTTACCAGCTGTGTGCCCTGAGGCAAGAGAAAGTCTGACCGGCTCTTCTTTGCTTGGGTTCCTGTCTTTCCAGTGGAGCTCAAGGGTTAAATAGAACTGTCCCATAATACACTCAGCATGCACCTTGCAAGAGCTCGTCACAGCCTCTGACTTAGGCGCTGTTTTGTTTGACTTCTAAGTGGGGCTCAAGTATGGGACCTGGAAACACCCGGCAGGTTCCTCCCTGCTCCCCAGTGCTGGCTGCTTCTCCTTAGGGTAGCAAATGCATTTCGTGGGTTGGCTCTGCCTGGGGTCCCATCAGCCTACTTTGGGATCCAGGGGCCACCTGTGCAGCTCTAACACGTGGCTGAGCGGATGGTGGGAAGGTGTGGAGTGCAGAGTACACTCCAGAAATCTTTAGTGAACAGGTGACCTCGGAGTCAATGGGGTAAAAAAACACCGCCACGTCCTGCCTTCCCAGGTTTGGAGTGAACTGAGGATTTTGATACAAGAGACCCACTCCAGAGGTGACTGCAGATGGAGATAAAACACCAGATTTCATCCTGACAGCTTGATGGGAATGCAGGGCTTTGGTTTTAGGGTCACAGGGGCTGTAGTTTCTCCCTCCAAAGCTTAGAACTAGGACTGGCCCACCTAGAGAAAACTGGGAACAGCAGAGCAGACCCTTGCCTGCTTGCAATGGGCAGGGGAGATGAAGAGAAGAGAACCGTCGGGGCCGGAGCTCTGTAACAGGTTAGCTCCAAGCATGCGAGGGTTTGCAGCCCTGGCTGTCTGACTACCCACTCTCCCCCTGGGCTGGGGTGAGCCAGCAGGGGGTTTAGAGGCCATCTGGCATTCCTCCGGCGGATCCCACCCTCAGGAAAGCCTGAGGGTCCCCGGGAGGAGGTGGGGAATGCCGGGCACAGGCTGGGGGCATCAGGAGGGGTTTGCAGAAGCAGACGAAACAGTCGCACCTCTCAGGGCGGCAGGAGACCCGGAGTATGAGCTTGAAAGCAGGAGTTCTCTTCCGCTGGAAATACGTCATGGGCCCCGGGGCCCCGGGAGAAACACCTCTGAGACTTGGAGAGGGCAGGGGAGAGTGAGCACGACCGTTGCTTCTCCCGCCCACCTCCCTCAAAGACCCTGTATTCCCAGTTTTGTTCTACTTGCCTGTCAGCTCTGTGCAGCTGTGAAGCGGACCAGTCGCCCCGTGATGTGGTGTTTTGTGAGGCTCTGACTCGGGACACAAAGTGTCACTCTAGTCCGGCTGAGGGGCAGCCTGCTGCTTCCCTTCCGGCTCTTCGTGACTTCTTGTCATGGGCTGCAGTGCATCCCCCCATCCCAAGTTCACAGGTTGCCATCCTAGCCCCCGGGGCCTCAGAATGTGACTGTGTTTGGAGATGGGGTCTTTACAGAGGCGATCAAGGAAAATGAGGCGGCCCTAACCCAACCTGACTCGTGTCCTTATAGGAAGAGATCAGGACACACAGACAGAGGGACAACCGTGTGAGGACGCAGGGTGAGGACGGCCGTCTACACACCCAGGAGAGGGGCTGCAGAAGGAACCAACCCTGCCCACCCCTGGATCCCAGAATTCTGGCCCCCGGGACATAAATTTCTGTTTAGGCCCCCTGCCTCTGGCGCTTTGTCAGGACAGCCCCAGAGAAGCAATACACTTCCTGTGCAGGCAGTGAGGGGACGCAGGGGCCCTAGCTCCCACTCCCAGCTGACAAGGGCACGGGGATTTTCTGAAAGACCCAGGAACCAAGTCAGGACCCAGCACCAGGGCTGAGGGAGGGCCAGGAAGCCTGGGGCAGGGCTGGCTCTCACCCCTCACTCCCGCCCCGTCCACAGCCTCTCTCAGACTCTGGGCCACACCAGGATCATCTCGAGGGCTTGTTTGAGATGAACACTCCTGGGCCTGCCCTCAGAGATCCTGACCCTCGGACCTCAGGTGGGAGATGCCCCCGGGGTTGACGCAGACACATTTAGCTGCCCTTGCTGCCATGTGACCGTAAGGTCTGCTGACACAGGTCTTCCCTGAAATGGCCCTTGAGTCTTGACGTTGTTGCTGCCTCCCAGAATCTCACTCTCAAGGCTGTGAGGTCCTGTGACTTTAAAAGCTCCTCCTGCGTGTTTGTTTGGATGGTGCCGTGTGAGGGCAGAGGATGCCCGCCCTGCATGGGTGCTCTGGCCGCCAGGCCAGCCAGGTGGGGGGTGCAGGTCTGAGACTGACTTTCTCTGCTTCTCAGAACACTGTAAAATTGACAGTGGAAAAGGAGTGGAGGGGCATAGTGGGGGCACGTGCCTGGAGGGTCAGCGGGGAAGGCTGGCTGTGATCTAAGCATCTGACAAAGGCTTTCTTCTTCCTAAGGGTTCTCCAGCGCAGAGACCTGTGCTTGATAACACAAACTTCTGGTAGGAGAAAGGCGAGATTCGGATGCTCGTATGCCAGGGAGCTGTCTCATCTTGATAAATGGAACAGCATCCTGCCCACTGTGAAAGTGCCCGTGTTAGATTAAACATATCAATCCTGTGTGCCACTTTTTCTTATCCACCAGCTGGCAGCTGGCTGGCCTCTGGGGGTCTGTCTTCGATGGCCTTTCATGGGAAATGACGCGGTTCAACACCGCACACCACGGTAATCGACTGGTTTGTGATCATAGTTCCCTGGAAATCCTGTAAGAAGCTGGTAGAAAGATGCTTGTTTCTGTAGTAGGTGCTGTTCATGCCCATCCGGCTGGTACCCCATCCCCAAGTTGTCCTCTGCTCTGGAGAGTAGTTCTTGCCCTGTGGAAACTGACACCCCCCGTCCCAGAGTTTATGTCCTATCCTGGGGCCATGTCTTCAGCCAAGGCAGGCATGGGGTGGTGCACAGCTGGCCCCACGTCTGAAGGAGAAGTCAGTGCAGGTGCAAACCCCACTCCAGGGCTCCTGTGGGGTCAGACTGCCGCTGATTCAGCCCAGGCAACTTCTTACTCATCTCCTTGCCCTCTATGCTCGCCCCGCTCCCTTCCCTGAGAGCTGGTCCTTAGTCAAGGACCTTGAGCCCCACCCTGGACTCTACTTCTGGGGAACCGCGAGGAGCCCCAGGCTCAGGACCCAGCCTCAGGGGGAGACCCTCATGAGGGCTGCGTTCCTGCCTTGAGAGCCTCCTCTGCCAGACTCAGGAACCCGGTGAGGAAGCAGATGGACCCCAATGCGGGTGTGAGGTCTTGGGAGATGCAGTTGAGCGACTGGAAGCCCCAGGGTCCCTGAACCTCTAGGCTTGTTGGAGTGGCATGTTCCCCCTTGGCGGATGCAGCCCCTTCCCTGCCTGAGGCTATGCAGGGCTGTAGAGGAGCAGGCACGTGGGGTGGGGTGATGGGACGGGTGGTGCAGGGCTGGGGATGTGGTGCAGGGGATGATGGAGAGGGTGGTGCAGGGGGATGATGGAGAGGGTGGTTCAGGGGGATGATGGAGAGGGTGGTGCAGGGGATGATGGAGAGGGTGGTGCAGGGCTGGGTACGTGGTGCAGGGGGATGATGGAGAGAGTGGTGCAGGGGGATGATGGAGAGGGTGGTGCAGGGGATGATGGAGAGGGTGGTGCAGGGCTGGGTACGTGGTGCAGGGGGATTATGGAGACGGTGGTGCAGGGGATGATGGGTCCCAGAACACCAGAGTCCCAATCGGTCAGAAGCAAGTTAGCTAGCGGGCAGGAAGCTCAGACTGGGGGCAGGGGCCGTATCTGCTGACCTCAAGCTCGGTGACCCACGGAACGTGGCGTTCCGGGGCGTGATGATGGGCAGCCAGCAGGAGGACACTTAACATATTTGATCAAACATGGTCAAGGACGAGAGGAGGTTGAGGTCAGCTGCTCTAATTGCACATGACCCCCTGCCACAATTCCAAGCCCAAGCTAGTTCTTGGATGGAAGACCCGTGGGGTGCAGGAGAGGCCCAGGCTCCTAGGAAGGACATTGCAGGTGGCTATGTGCAGTCTTCCCCAAAGAAACTCACGGGCATTTGTTTGCGTGACTGTCCCTCGTGCAAAGGGAGCTGGTGGGGACAGAGTTGCTCCTGATGCTGGGAGTCTCTGTGCTCACCAGGAGGAAGCTGAGTGGTCAGCATTCCTGTGGAATGGCCAACAGCTCATACGCTTGGTTTTGCCAGGGGCTATATCTTCCTTTGCTCTCCTGCGCTGTGTAGTTCAAGGGGCTGATGGGAAATCCCACAGAGTAGGGCATGGGCCTTCCTGTCATCAGTAGCATGTTAATGGACCCTCCGAGCAAGAAATGGCAGGTACATGGGAGGCCTTGGTGACAACATACACTCCCAAGGTGGGAGCCAACTCTAGTTGAGGCTAGAGCCGGGCAAGTCAGTGACTGGTTTGGGGATCTAGCGAAGGCTTATCAGTGGTCTGGGTATACCAGAACACCCCCCACCCCCAAATAAAGGATAGGTTATGGCACCTTGAACCTCTCATGGCTAAGAAAAATGCACAAACCTTCGAGCATCCCCTTGGGATTTTGGAGGCAGCATATTCCATACTTGGAGAGATGGTTCTGACCTATTTATCTGGACAAGAATCTGATGATTTTGAGTATAGCTCAGACCAAGGAAGGGCTCGAATGCAGCATCACAGCCCTGTGTCAACACTGAATTTTTCCATGGTCCTGGTCAACAAAGACTATTAAAGAGACCCCCCCACCCTCTTGTGCTCCTGAAACCTGCCTTCCCCCACATGACTGACGAGGCTCACCGGGCCCCCGTGGTCACCTAGGATGAAGCCAGGCACAGATCTCCAAACTCCCATCCTTCACCCCAGCTGATCTGTTTTGTCTCCACTGATCAACAGGAACAAAATACTTGTGGGTAATACTCGGTTAAGACTCGCTCCTCCCCAAGCCCCTAGACCTTGAGGCAGCAGATGGCCCCTCTTGACCCCAGAGTTAGACATTCTCTGGTCTGCTGTCCCATCATCTCCTCCACCTTTACTTGAACCCCACGCAGCCTGCCCTGTCGAGCCTGTTTGCTCTTTTCTGAAAGAAAAGGCCCTTTCAGCCTGACCTTTGTGATGCTTGCGATCTCGTGATT
Organism: Ailuropoda melanoleuca; assembly: GCF_002007445.2. NCBI lineage: Eukaryota > Metazoa > Chordata > Mammalia > Carnivora > Ursidae > Ailuropoda > Ailuropoda melanoleuca. The sequence continues at coordinate 2,574,499 of NC_048228.1, forward strand.
GGAGTACCCTGATTGCAATCACCCCTCCTCCCATTGCCATACCCCCCCCACTGCAGTAGCCCCTTCTCCCCATTGCCATAGCCCCCCACTGCAGTAGCCCCTTCTCCCCATTGCCATACCCCTTCCTCAGCTACAGAGTAGACCTCTCCCTCATTACATAGCTCCTTCCCCCATTACAATAGGCCCTTTTCTTCTCTTGCAATAATCCTTTAGAATCAATTCTCTTCTTATTTAAGTTTGGAATGTGTTTTTATTTGACACTGGATATGCACCGGAGACAGCTCTAAGGGAGGCCCTGACCCCTGTACCTGAGGGATAGGGCATCTTGGGGCTTCCCTCCTTCAGCAAGCCCTGACCTACCTGCAGGGCCCCAGGTTAGAGGTTGGGTGATGGGAATGAGGGGGAGGGGAAAGAGCCAAAAGGTTCTCTCCACTGAAGTCATGGGAGTCTGGACCTTCCCCTGCTCTCTGTGTTGTCGATCCCAAACGTGAACGCACTGGGTCATCCCCAGCCCCCCACCCCCACCCCAGAAGGTACCCTGATCATTGCAGAAACTTTGAATCCTGACCAAACACACTCGGAAGAACATTCTCCCTTCTTGAACTGGGCCCATCTGTTAGGGGTCCTGATGAAGGCTCATTTCGGGGAATTTCATTCTTGAGACCCCAGCATGCCTGTTTCTACCAGCTTCCATCTCCCCAGATGAGTTCCCCATGGTCTCTCAATCCACTGACTTCAGGCAGAAAATCCAGTCTGCGTGGGTTCGATCGTGGATCTTGCGAAAGTTTACTGCTCTGTCTCCCAGCCCCATGGGCAGCCTCCCTGCAGACTGACTGGGATGACCTCTGAAAACCAGGAAAGCGGAGAGAAGCTTGCCTGAGCCTGAGGGTTGGGAGTGGGGGGGCAGGGGGATACTGCAGAGACCACCTCACCTGTGACTGAATTGTTTGGTGTCTGTCACACCCAAACACTGCCTCCAGACTCCCATGAGCCTTCACATCTTCCCAGGTGGATGCCATGAACTTTACGGCCAAACCAGTTATCTGCTGGCAGCTGATGAAACTTCTGGTTCGGGGAGCCTCCCATTTACATGGGTAAGTCCTCCAAGGTGTCAGGGAAATGAGATATGGTTCACTCTTCCTTCCCCTCATTCTCTGAGGCACCCGGTAGACTCCTGCTTTCCGGGAAGCCTCCTGGCCGCTGAGCCCAGCCTGAGCACCCCCTTCTACACGCCCGCACCAGAAAACACCTGCATAAAAATAAGGGAAAGTGAATTAACTTGCCCCTGGGCTGGTCCTGCCATCTTGTCTCTGCGGGCAGCCCCGCAGTTGTCCCTGGTCTGACCGTGTCCGAGTTTGTGACCAGCGCCGGTTAGTGACCTGACCCTCGCTGTGTCCCTAGTGAAACGTGTTAACCGACATCGGTCAACACGGTCAGGTTTTGGGGGACTTACTTGAAGGGGCTCAGAATATGGGGCTTGGACCACTGTCCATCTTTAATAATCCAATCCCCATCCCTACTCCGCCTGTGTGTGTCTTCGTTTCCGGGATCTTCCCTCTGAGCGGGCCCATGACAATCAGAAGGGAGGCCTCCTATTTTTTATTATCATCATTTTCTGCAGATGGACTGGACACTCCGTAAATGTTGACAACCATGAATCCCTGGCCCTGCGACGCCACAATCACATAATGATAGTCATTACACTACGGGCGTTTGACGGGCTGAGCAGCAGGAGGCAGGGTCCCAGATCGGCCAGAGAGAGACTCGGGTAGCCACCGAGACACAGCAGAGGGCCTGGGGCCCCCTGGCACCAGCCTTGCCAGGGCTGTGGCCACACCTGAAGATGTTCTCCCCTCTAAGAGGTCAGGGCCAGGTGTGCAGGTGGCAACATGGCAGCTCAAGGTCACTGGGCTGACGTCCTGGGGCTGCTATAACCCATCACCGCAAACTGGGGGGCTTCAAAGCAGGAATCTGTCTTCTCATGGTTCCAGAGGCCGGAAGTCCAACATCGAGGGGGGGCAGGGTTAGTTCCCTGTGAGGCTCCAAGGGACACTCTGTTCTAGGGCTGTCTCCCAGCTCAGGTGCTGCTGGCGTTCCGTTGGTTGCAGACCTATCACCAGGACCTCTGTTCTGTTGCCATGTGGCCACCTTCTCTGTACCTCGGTGTGGTCCCTTCCTTATACCGACACCAGTCATTGGGCCTAGGGCCCACCTCCATCTAGTATGACCCCATCTTAACTGCATCTGCAAAGACCCCATTTCCAAATAAGTCACGCCTGTTCAACCCAGTGCAGTTGTTGAGCCAAGATGGAAGCGTGGCCTATAGACGGCAGGCCTCCCTGCCGCTCACCCTGTCCCCATGGCGCCTGCCCTGGCCAGATGAACGAGGTGCTTTGCTTCACTTCCCCCACACCGGGTGGACCTAGCTGAGGAAGGGCTCTGTGGCGGTCCTGCTCTCTTGCTCTCTATGGAGTCCTCTGGCTTTGGAGGAAGGATGGAAGGCACAATGTGTCTCCTATCAAGTTGGCTGGAGAGCGTCCTCCTTGGAGAACTGCAGGCAAGACACAGAGCTGAGCCCAGAAAGCTGGGCCTCTTGGTGGGGAGGAGAAATACAGTGGGTAAACAAGAAAAAGAAGGCCAGCCAAGTCTGTCTAACAGGTGAGAAGATGTGGGCATTCTTTCTCCTGCTGATCATAAAACACTTCGTGGACACCAAGACGCACAGGGCCACCCTGGGGCCGTGTCTGCATCCAGCCCAAAGGTCCAAACCACAAAATGACCAAACACCCCCTTCCTGAGCAGGGTGAGTGACCAGGACTGCCTGCCCATGACGGTTTCTACCTCCTCTGTTGTTAGAGGTCCAATCACGGACTTTCTCGCACTTCTCAATAGCATCCGATCAAATCCCTCCCCCAAATCACCTGTTACAAGCCCAAATCTAGAATGAGTTCTTTCTGACACTCTCTCCCTAAGACGCTCTGTGGCTCCCTTATTGCAGTGAGACAACAAATGCGTCGTGTGCACTCCTGGTGGCTTTGGTGGCAGTGTGCTAACCCAGCAAAATAATCGGAGTTAGTGGTGTGGGCATTACTTTGTGTGAGGTGCTGAGCTAAGTACCTTTTCTTTATTAGCTCATGTTACGTTCATGACAAACCTTAGAGTAGTTGCTGTAAGGTGGGCGACTGAGGCGCAGAGGAGACACTTGTGGTTGTGCATATCTATACCTGTGCGTGTATTTTCATCTGTATCTGTTGTGTGTCTTTGTGAGTTTCTGTCTCTGTACCTGCACCCACATCTCGATCTGTCCACATCATCTGTATCTTTCTCTGCCTGTGTCTCTGCTGTATATTTGTGTCTATGTGTGTATCTATATCTGAGTATTTTCAGTTTTATCAGCACTTACAGGTGAGGAAACCAGGGTCCAAAAATGTCCCACGAGCCACCCAAGCCCCCCCCCGCCGTCAGTGAGCTGTGCGTCCAGCACAAGCTCTGGGAGGGCTGTTACATAGCACAGGTGATGTGCTCATGCCTGTGTCCCATGCCCAAAACTGTGTCCACGCATAGTAGGTGTTCAAGAAATGTCTGATGAATGAGCACATGAATGCATGAGAGAATTTGCTGCTCTTGGGAGTATAAATTGTTACAACCCTTAGAAGAGTGATTTGGGAATATAAAGTAAAATGGAAAATATTCGTTTTCTATAGCCCGTAACATCCCTCCTGGGGATACAACTGAGGGAACATTCACACACATGCACAGAGACGCATAAAAGAATATTCAAAATATGTTTTGGATACTGTTGCACCTGCGTTTGCTACTGTGGAGCGGAACAGGCCTGCACGTCCGTGGATAAGGAGTTTGGTTAAGTGCACGATGGCACCTCTCACCGTCGGGTATCATGTCACAGCTAAAACGTATAAATTACACGGATATTTATCAACATGGACAGATCTCAAAGCTATACTATTAACAAAAGGCAAGTTGCAAAAGGATTTGTATGATATTATGTTATTTACATAAACTTACAAGGTTTTTCTAATAGTATCATGTTCACTTGTATATGTCCGTATGTACGCATGTGTGCATGTGTTTATATTTAGATATAATATTTATTCATATATATTGAGAGAGAAAAAGAGATGCAGAAAGAGGACAGGGGTTGAGAAAAAGAAAAGGAAGGGAGAGAGAAAATACAAACATGGACAGAAGGAAACCGCCCAGCTCGGGGGGGCGGAGGGCTGGGGCGCAGGAACCTTGGAGACCTCCGACTCCCCCTGCTTTAGTACTTTTTGAAAAGACCCAAAATACATCCAGTAAAACATGGACCTACCTTACACACAGGGGGGAGGTGCACAAATGTCTGTTAGATGGATCTTTTTTTTTTTTTCATGTTTTGAGGCTTTTCCTAACTGAGAACACGCAAGAGAGGGGATGTCCTTGCAGGCGAAAGGTCTGCTCCTGCTTTGGTGGCCACAGGGGGCAGGGCAGGGCAGAGGGAGAGGAGAGGGCAGGTGGTAGGGGGGCCACACAGGCACCTGGAGACTCAGTGTTGAGAATTCGTACTTTTACCTTCAGTGTAAGGGGAAGCCGCTCAAGGTCTCTGAACAGAGGGTAAAGGGGAAGATTTAAAGTTTATTCTCCTCGCCATGTGGTGATCAAGTTATAGATTGCATTCATTTCCTGGGGCTGCTGTAACAAATTAGCATGAAACAGGCAGCTTGAAACAGCAGAATTGTGTTCTCTGGCGGTCAGAAGTCAAAGATGTCTGCAGGGCTGTCCTCCCTGCGAAGCTAGGGGGGACCCTTCCTTTCTCTTCCAGCTTCTGGTGGCTCCCAACATCCCTGGCTTGCACACACGTCACCCCAGCCTCTGCCTCTGTGGTCACATGGTCGTTTTCCCTGTGTGTCTTCACGTGGCCTGATGAGGACCCCGGTCACTGGATTTAGGGTCCACTCTACTCCAGCATGACCTCACCTTAGCTGAACTAATTACATCGGGAATGACCCTATTTGCAAATAAGGTCACATTGTGAGGTCTCAGGTGGACATAAATCTAGGGGGCCCTGACACAAGGACCAGAGGGGAAGTAGGAGGTATTTGTGTGGCCTCAATGGTCCTGGAGTCTATGGTGGCTAAGAGCAGAGTGATGACGGGGGCGGGGGAGGGGGTTCCAGAGGTCTTGGGTGGTTGTGTGGTCAGGACTTGGATGCGAGGGGAGGGGGCATCCAGGACGACTTGGAAGTGCTGAGATAGGACGGGCTGGGGCTCAGGCAGCACCTGAGCTCGGGCTGATCGCTGATCGGGAGGGCCTCAGGGAAGACCCACCTGGAGGCCCTCGGAGCTGCAGGGTTTCTGGACCCCTCCCTCGGAGTTGCATCTCCAGTGCAGCCAGCTCTCTGCTCAGTCTGAGGTCTAAGGGGGGCTCAGCGGCTTCTTTTTCCAGAACGTTTTTGTGGCAAGTGACCCAGAGCGAGGTGAAGCTGATTTCCCTGAGCTGGATTGGAAAAGCGACGTCTCTGTCGGCTGGCAGGGCTGGGAGTCACAATTAATCCCTGCCCCAGGATAGTTGGGGAAGTGGTGGGTGGGGGGAGCCGGAAGGCAGCGGCAGGGGCCTGGAAGTCAAGGCAGAAGTGACACGATGAGCAGCTCTTCCCAGGATGTGCAGGAGGAGCTGACACCACGGAAGACGTAACTGGTCCCTGGAGGGGCAGGGGTGGGGCGTGGAAGCTTGGCCGCGTCACCCTTCAGCCCAGGGAGACAGTGAGACAGCGCTGACTGTGAACGCAGGAGGGGGGTCACCCTGGCTGCCCACCCGAGGGGCCTCTTGTTGTTCTCTTCGCTCCCGAGAGGTGGGGTGGGTGCTCCTGGCTGTGGTCCATGCTCACGGGACTCTGGCTGTGAGGCCAGAAAGGGGATGTGCTGAGTTGCCTGCGCGGGCATCTAGACATCCAGTGTGGCTGGATTTGGGGTCCACACAAGGCTTCCCCGGGCAGGACCCTGTCATCCTGGATGCAGGGACCCAGGCTGGGGGCTCCTCCTTTCCGGCCCATGGCTTCCCAGGACACAGCATTCGTCCCCGGGGAGGCCGTGACGAAGGGCCCAACGGGGCGGCTCAGAGCAGCAGGACTCATTTCTGGAGTCGGAGACGGAGCGGTTGGCACAGCTGGTTCTTTCGATGGCGAAGAGGGAGAGCCTGTTCCAAACCCCTTTCCTAGCTTCTGCGTGGTGTGTGCGCGTGTGCTCCTGCAGTGTGTATGTGTGTGCACACGTGTGTGCACGGGCGTAGGGGTAAAGCTTCTCCCACAGCACTGGGGCTTTCGAGTCTCACTGCTGGCTGCACGCGGCTGACAGCGAGCACAGCCCACCCTGCGGTCAGCATGGACGTCAGCTGGAAGCTGGCACAGGGAGAGGGGAGGACTCTGCTTTCGTCCATTTACCTGCTTTGATGGCGAGGACGTTATGCAGCCAGGGTCTGCCACAGAGCCTCCAGCAGGGCCGTGAGGACATGCAGTGGTGTCCCTGGGCCCGGAGCTCCTGCTCTCCCTGAAATGCCTCTGTGTTTGGAGCAGGCGTGAAAGGGAGGCCAGCGAGGCAATGCCTTTGTCTGCAGACCCGTGAGCACCCCACAGCGGTCCTGTGGGCCCCATGCGGGGCTGCGGTCATCGGACCCTTGGAAAGGTGCCCCACACAAACCTCCCTTTCATGGGGTTGGTATGAACGTTCTCTTGCGTCTGACGTAACATAGTGGCAGATGTCATCTTGTTTGGGTTTTTCCCAGGCACCGGTGGGAGCAGACAGAGCTCACTGCAAACCCTCTCCCTGCCCCATTACTGGTTCCTCGGGATTGAAAACCCATGAGCCAGGTGAAGGCTTGTGCCTGGACGTCTCCGTGGGCCGAGCTCACTCAGCAGGCTTGTGTAGCACACGCAGCCCGGGGAGGCAGGTGAAGCAGGCACTCAGACTCCACCCCTGCTGGGGAAGACACACTGCCCACGAGGCCGACGTGCGAGGCAGCTCCCCAGGCCCTTCTGACTCCAGGCAATGACGTCACATCTCTGTACTCAGTTTATTCCCTTTGAAACAGGATGACTGCTTCCCCAGAGAAGGTACGAGATTCGAAGAGGGAGCAGATGTCCCATGCTCGGCGCGGTGTCTGGTGCGTATTGTACCCTATAAATGTTGGCTATTATTCCTAATAGTTGGTATTTATCAAGACTGTGCTGTAAACCGGGCACTTAGTGAAGCATTTTACATTCATTCCATCAGGTAATCCTCAGAGTGAATCTACAAGGTCCATGCCGTCGTGTGTCCAACCCGCGGGCACACATTTACTGAGTGGCCACGCTGGGGCCTCGATTTCCTCCTGTGATTTGCAACCCCAGGGCTTGCAAGCATCACCCCCACATCACATCGTTTGATAACAACGTTATGAGCGCTGCAGGCGCTCTGTGAATGGCACCACAATGATAGCACGTGCAAGGCGCCGGGACAGGAGCCTTCCAGCTGTTACCCCACGTAACACTCTCAGCCGTCTGACACCTTCCGGATAGAAAGGCCTAGGCTCAGCGAACTGCAGTGATGTCCTTGGTCCCAAAGCCAGAAAGTGGCAGAACTGGGGTTTGAACAGCCCTTGGTCTGAACCACACACGGCATTTTCATTCTGCCCCTGCCGCCGCGTGTCCTGGGGCACAGCTGTAAGTCGGGAGGCCGGGCTGGTGGGGAGGAGGCAGGGAAGGAGCTCTGAGAGGCAGAGTCGGCTTAGAATGCATGGCGTGGCCCCTGCCAGTTCAGACAGATGAAGAGAAGACCAGTTTCTTCAGTATCCTTGCCATTTGAAGGTCTTGGCAAGGGGCACATACAGGCTGTGCTGTGTTAGATTTAGAAATAAAATCTGACCAGAAGGTGTGGAATCCTTCTGAAACGTCCTGAGCGGAATCACTCTGTGAAGCAGCTTGCTCAGTAGAGAGTTGTGTCCGGGGTTTCATGAGGACAGGAATCATATTCAGACAGGATGCGCCCACGGGCAATGCACAGAGCAAGGGCACATGCAGGGTCACATCCCTCCTCACTGCAGGCCACGAAGGGACTGGACTTTTAGGAGCTGATGGAGAAAACAACCATGTGGCCAGAGGCTGGTATGAGAGGATGTGGAGCCGACACAGTGCAGGTGCTCACAGGTGTGAACTAGGAGCCCGTGGGCAGGTGCCCACCAGGTGTGAACTAGGAGCCTGCGTGGGCAGGTGCTTACCAGGTACGTAGTAAGATATGGACAAAGTCTAGGGACCTTCTCGCACACAGCAGAATCTCCCACCTCTGAGAACTGGGAGGACCCCCCACCCCCCCACCCTATGGGGGGCAGAGGGGCCCTCACTGCTTGTCTGTCTGCATGTGGGGGCCTGGCAGGCGCTGTGGGGTGCTGGACTATTTGGGGACAATTTTTCCTTCATGATGGCTGGTTCTTGCTCTCCTCTGAGCAGTGTCTCGGCCTCTTGGGCTGTAGCTCAGGCTTTTCCATGTGAGTTAATATACACTCTTGACCCAAGTTAAATGTAATTTACCTTGTTTCAGAGCCAAAAGGAGCAGTGTGGGATATACCTGAAACATAACACAGGCAGTTATCTGACTAAGAAATTACACAAGGATTAGGCCTGCCTGGAAACAGGAGGGCTTTGGCGTCTCAGCCGCCTGGGATCTGCTCACCTGCCTGTTCCTGGAAATATCTCATCATCTTTGGATAGGAAGCCCGGACCCCTCTTCTCTCAGCTTCCCCTTGGCAGCCCAATCGCTCTGTCTGAGTCACCTGACGGCACGGTCCCAACAAGGCTGCCCCCACACCTCCTGAGCCCTTGAGGGGTCCTGCTCAGTTCCCCCCATTTGCTCCCTGACAGCCGGAGGGACTCCCACACACGCTCACAGCTGTGTGCTCCAGGGAAATTGGGAGCCCACCAAAAGCTCCCGTGACCACGTCCACATCGAATGCCCATAGTTCCGTGGAAATGGCCCATCGAGCCATTATCCACCAAGTTGATAAGATATGCCAGCTTTTCACCAGCTCTTGAATGGAAGGGGAAAGTGTGCAGGGGGCGGGGGTCCTTGGAGGGCTTCCACATGCAATGGGGAGGCAGCGTCCTGGGTGAGCACAGGGGTGATGGGGTGGGAGGGAGGTGTGCAGCATCCATCTAGGAAGAGTTTAAGATGTGAAGCCAGTGGGCAGGATGGAGAAGCCGGGCTGCAGCCACCACGGAGCCCCCAGCGTCCCCTGAAATCCCTGCTGCCCTGTGTGCCCGGGGAGGTCGCCCTGCTGCCCCCGCTGCACTGACGCTTTTCCATGACAACTCCTCTGCACAGCTGCTTCTGCTCTTGGGACAGGTCACCTGTGTGCCCCACTTCCTCCTGCACGGGGGGCTCAGGGCGCATTCCAGTGTGTGGGTCCTGCTCCTGATGACCCAGGTCTTGAGAAGGACGGGGGAGAGGAGAGAGGCGGGGAAGTGAGAAGAGCCCCGTATTTTGTGAGGATGGTGCCCAGGGGGCCGGTAAGGGAGGGCGGGACGGGAGCACTGTCACGCTGAGGGCACAGCCTGCTGGGGCACCTGGCCTGCGGTTCTGGGCTCTGCTCCGGTCTCTGCCCTGATGGAGGGTCCCACCAGCCCCATGGACTCTCTTCTGGCCTAGAGATTCCCTTGTCACATGTTCCATTTTCCCGGGGCTCACCTGAGCTTGATGAGAATGGGCTCATTAGTGGACCAGTTATTCATTCAAAACACGTTGGTCAAAGTCCCACTAGGTCTTGGGGTCTAGTGTATGCACCTGGGGAGACACAGATGGATAGGACCAAGTCCCCTCCCGCTGGAGCTCAGGGTCCAGGAGAGGGGACATGTGGTGGACACGGGGCAGACAGATGGCTCATGTGACAGCAGAGAACGGGGGCGTCTGTGGGGCTCTGAGCACAGCCAGCCTCCGTCAAGAGGGGCCTCCGCATCGAAGCCTGATGGGAGCGAGCATCTCGACTCTCCAGAATTCCGTGAGGTCAAGCTTTTTGTTCATTCATTCGCTGCTCCATGCCCTGCACCTGCGACAGTGCCTGGGGGCGTAGCTGGTACCCAAGAAATAGTAGCTGACCGAGCGAATGCGTCCATAGAGAAGGGGAGGGAAGCATGCCCGCTGGCGGGAAGAGCTGACCAAAGGCGCAGAAGCACGTGTGATGGTAGCAGTGTCTGAGAGAGCAGGATAGCCGATGCCAGGGGCCAGTCGGAGGCCACAGGGAGCTATGGGCGGTTACTGAGCAGGAGAGGGAGAAGGTCAGAGCTGTGCTGGGGGTGACACAGGAGGTCAGAGTGCCTGCCCCTGGGCTGCTGTCCTGGAACTAGGGTGACCGCACACGCGGTGGAAAATCAAAACCTCTGTGTCCTGTGGCACAGCGGCCACCCCATTCCCCCACTGGGTCTCCTGTCCAACTGAATATTCACTGAACTCCAACGACATGCGGGTCTCTGGCGCCCAAGGCGGGGCCCACCTGTGTGTCCTTTCAGCCCCTGGGGGTGCAGGGCAGGTACACTCGTTGCTCAGGGGCTCTCTCACCTGGAACAGAGGACTGGGGCATCTTACACTTTTGAAGGAGGGGCAGTGCCGAGACCAGGTGGGGTTCTATTTTCCTGATGTGCTCACGGTGTCTTCTAACAGCACTTACTGTGTAAGTGTTTGCGGGGCACCAATTTACACACAGCACCCTCTTTAGATTTTGCTGACAAGGGCGGGGAGGGGGGAGAAAAACAAAATCTCTCCCTGTTCCAGAAAGACCCAAAGGGCAACCGTTTATGTGGCATTCGGCTTCAGTCAGGAGCTCTGGCACCTGGCCCCGGCAACACTGTCCCCGAGAAGCTCACGCGATGAGCGGCTGGCGGTTGCACGCGCGCTCACACTGTTACTGTCCCCAGGGAGGGAGGCGTCCGAAGTGCTTTGCGAGAAGTGCCCCATCACCGTCTCCCTGCTTGCGCTCCACGGTGACGGAGGCGCCCCATTCCGCTCCTCAGAATTTTACTCATTTGGAAAAACTTGGTGGCTCTCAAAATTATAGGGTAACATCCCGTTATAGCACCGCAAGCTCAAGGACCCGCCACTCAGATCACATGCCTGGGTTATTTTGGGCTCCCCAACGACACAAGCAGCCACGGTGGCATTTTCTCCAGCGTCTGCCAAGTGTAATTAGGCGTAATTAGGTGGGGCTCTGGTTACCGCTTTTATGGGTAAATCATATTGAATCACCACATGAGAGGCAGTGGGGAGCCTGGGGTGTGTGTGTCCGCAATTGCCGAGGTATGGAAATAATGGTAATAACAACGAGTCTAATATACGTGAAATCCCTAAGCACACACGCACAGCTATGATCTCCTTCATCTGTGAAAGCAACGGGGGGGCTCAGGCTGGAGGGGTCGATGGAGGAACGGGCTGGCATGCGGGAAAGCTCCCTTTGTTTTGTCTTTTCTCTTCAGGGAGTTTACATCCCGATGCAGGGTCTCCCAGAAGGGTCCTCTAACCACGGCGCCATGGTGCCGAGAACCAGAACACTCGGGCACACTCACACGCCTGACTTGGAGCCACTGGCCAGTGTCTCCCGGGACAGGGAGCCGTTCCGAGGTCTGAGCCCACTGTTTGTGTCCTGGCCATGGCACAGAGGATCGGCTCCCACGGACGGCAGCACAGCTCCAGTTGGGGGATTATTCACATTTTGTATGGATAAGAAAAATCACAAAATCAACTTGCCCTTATGTAACCACTTTAAAAATAATGATGGTCCACGCCTGCAAAGCTCGAACTGAGTGCCAGGCACGTTTTAAAATGCTGTTTTAAAATCTTTAAAAAAAATGCTGTTTTACAGAAAAATAACTGTCGTCTGTGGTGTGCCCCACAAAGACCCACGTCCAGCTGGAGCCTCAGAATGGGACCCTGCTTGGAAATTTGGCCTTTGCAGACCTAATGAGCTAAGATGAGGTTGCCCTGGGCTAGCAGGGTCCTAATCCAGTGCCTGACGTCCCTAAATGAAGAGACAACAGAAGACAGAGAGGAGCCACGAGAAGACAGGCAGAGAGTGGGGCGAGGAGGCGTCACCAGAAACTGCAGGACGCAGGAAGGGTCCCACCGACTCTCAGAGGGAACGTGGCCCTGTGATGCCTTGATTTCGGACCTCTGGGCTCCAGACCTGGGGGAGAGCACGTCTGCGGCCTCAGCCCCTGTCCGTGGCACTGTGTTCCGGCAGCCACAGAAGACCACTAGGGTGACACTGATCTTCACAACCACCCTGGGAGGGAGTGACCACTATTCCCCTCGAGTGTGCTTTCTTGCTTTTTACCCAGTCGGATGTTTGCTGGTTCTGGGAGTGTGGTCCAGAGGGTCTTACCTGCTTCATCTGGAAATGGACCTGAGCAGGCTCAGAGAGGCTCAGTGCTCTGTGCTCAGTGCTCCATGTTCAGTGCTCAGTGCTCCATGCATTGTGCCCTGTGCTCTATGCTCAGTGCTGTGTGCTTAGTGCTCTGTGTTTAGTGCTCCATGTTCAGTGCTCAGTGCTCTGTGCTCCATGCTCTGTGCTCAGTGCTCAGAGCTCCATGCTCAGTGCTCCACATTCAGTGCTCCATTCTCAGTGCTCAGTGCTTCATGCTCAGTGCTCTGTGCTCAGTGCTCTGTGTTCAGTGCTCCATGTTCAGTGCTCAGTGCTCCATGCTCAGTGGTCAGTGCTCTTTGCTCAGTGCTCCATGCTCTATGCTCAGTGCTTTGTGCTCAGTGCTCCATGCTCAGTGCTCCGTGCTTGGTGCTTGGTGCTCAGTGCTCCAGGTTACACAGCTTAGCCCTGTCCAGAGGAGGGTGTGAGGGAGCTATTTGGGTTTTCCCACCCATCTGTGTAGACTGTTATCGTCGGCGAGTGAGCCCCCCATTGTCAGAGACCGCAGGCCAGGCAGGACCTGCAGAAAACGTTGTGTTTGGGCGTGGCTTTAAATAGAATTATTCACATAGACCAGATCTCATTGTAGCAAATAACAGTTCGTGTTTTGTGGTTGTTGGTACAATTTACCCTGAGGCACGAGGGGAGGAATGGGGGCAGCTACTTCCCCCACCCCCACCCCCAATCATTTAAACAGCATCCACCTGTGCTGGAGTGTGAGCTTTGCTTGGTGGCAGAAAGCCTGTAATTATCATTAAAATAGTATTGTGTATTTGGTAATGAGAGCAGGCCCTTGCTCTGGTGGGAGCTCTGCGAAGAAGAAAACAACACGGTTTGTGTGGACTAAGTAAGTGGAGAGACGGAAGCATTTGCTTGAACAGTCCGTGGGGCTTCTCCGTCTCTGGCCTTTGGTGTCTGTCCAAAGATGACCTGAAATGTGAAGGCTGAGGGGAGAATAAGGAACTTTTAATTCTCTGGGTCAGAGTCTGTCTTCACAAGAAACCTAACTAGACATCTTGTCACACAGGGCAGAGGATGCTGGGGGACAAAGGCAGGCCTAGGGGTCTAGCCGAAGGTCCTGGGTCTAAGGGATGTGCTCGGACAAGGCTGGAAGGCTGGACGGGCTGGCAGACCCCTCTCTGCCTGCAGACCCAGAAGGAAGGATTTTCCTGAGCCGTCTGGCTGTGCCAGCTGGGCAGAGACCAGCAGAAAGTGACAAGGGTCTGCTCATCTCCTCTGGCCCTGCCTGCTCCCTTGTCTCCCCCATTTTTGGCCCACTGGCTTCCATAGCTTCCCACATCACCAGACCCTTCCAGGTGACCTCCCACCCACCTGCAACATCTCCTGTCTTCTCCACCTGTGACGCCTGCCTTTTCTCCTCTTGCGACTCTTACGACAAACCCAAACTCCTCACCACCGTCGGCAAGCTCCTGCACCATGGTCCCCAGGACAGGCAGCATCGTTTCCCCCAGCACTTGGAGAAATGCAGATTCTCAGGCCCCTCCCAGCCTTCTGAGCTAGATCCTGAGCTTTCTCGTAGCCCGGAGTGATCCTGGTTGATGTTTGAGGACACTGCATGCTCAAGACCTGTTCCTCCAGCCCTGTCCACCCGTGATTGCCTCTGTAAGCCGCTCCGGCCCCCTGACTCTCCTGGAAGCACACCGACTTTCCCCTGCCTCACCCTTCTGTCTGGAGCACCCCTGCCCCCTGTCCCCAGGCTCCTGCCTTCAGGACCCTCATTCACTCAACGGTGACGGTGGAGGGTCTGCCGTCGGTGAAGACCGGGTCCAGGCACCGAGGATGAAGCAGTGTTGGTGGACGGAAGGGGCTGTATCTTAGCCTCCTTTACCCTCCCCCCACGAAGTTTCTAGCATGAGACATGCTTGGTAAGTGTTGCAAAGTGGATATGCTGGTGGGATTCGCCACATCTGTTCTTGGACACACTCTGAAAGCAAAGCACGTGCCGCCCTGTCCTTACAGCGCCACGAGACTGCCGGGGCTGGACGGGGCTTCCAAGACCTGGGGCAAAGCCGCCCGGGCCGTGGCCTTGTCCTTGAGTGAGTGAGCGAGCCTGTGCGGTTGGCGCCGGGGGCCTGGCTGCAGGGCCCCACCTGGAGCACTTGCGTCTGCAGGCAGGAGCTCGGCTTCCTTTCTCTCGGGTCCCAGTTTGGGTTTGTTGGATCGTTTCATTTAATTGGATTAGTCATGTGGCTTATCCTAGTCTATTCAGACTTGCCTTTGTCAGAGCATAGCGTCCATTCTAAGTAATTATATTTCCCCAACTTCATTTCCCATGGACATTTCAATAGGATTTCCTCATTGGATGCTGGCCTTGGAGCGAGGCTTATCACACGGTGGCTCTCCCGGCTCGCACACTGCTCTGTGAGCGCCTGGCATGGGGTCTCTTCACGAAGCCCCACGTCAGCCCGCTCTGGGAGGACGCAGGGCCTCTATCTCTCAGGGCTTGCTTTCTGCACCCCTGAACGAGGCCCCGGTTCCTGGCTGCTTTCTCTCACTCCTAGGAAGCAGACCTGCTCTGGGCCCCCCACCCCCCACCCCTACCTGGGACTGGGGGCTCCAGCCTGTCCTGCACCCCCCGGGTTATACTCTCAACTCTGTTTGCCGAGCTGTTTAAATTCAGAAACACCATCCTGGTGGCGTGTGCTCCTTGCTACGGACGAAGTTTGTCCCCCAAACTCATACGTTGAAGCCCCGACCCCCAATATGGCTATTTTAGGAGATAGGGTCCCCGGGAAGGCGATTAGGTGAAACACGGTCATGAAGGTGGGCCCTGATCCTGTAGGATCGTCCTTACGAGAGAGGGCTCTGTCTGCCCACCAGCTGAGGACACAGGGAGGAGGTGGTCGTCCGAGAGCCAGGAAGACAGTGCTCATCAGAAACTGCGTTGGCTGGCATCTTGCTGCGGGACTTCCGGCCTCCAGCACGGTGAGAAATCACCATCTGTCGGTGAACACTTGGTGCATGGTGGTTTGTCACAGACGCCCCAGGACTTAGAAGCTCTGCCCTGCACACAGCCCAGGACCCCAGAGAAGGGAAGCTGTGTAACACTGGCATTTCTTGCTGTCGTTGGTCCACAGTGGGGCTTCTGTTCCAAAGTGAATCCCACAGTACAGGTGAAGGGGTGACATCATCCATCCGGAGCTGCTGTTGGCACAGGAGAGGTGCTTGATAACCCTGGGTGTCCTGACCCCATCCCGCCCCAGGGGGCCCCCTGGGGTCACTGTAAAACCTCTGTGCTGCTGGCCGGAGCATGCAGACCTGCCAGGGGCACTCTGGTTAAATTACCTCTCTTCTTCTGTGCACATGAGACATCACCTCGAGTGCCTACCAGACACAAAGCACATCTTTCTTTCCTTCCGGCATATGGTATTTTGTAAGGCGACAGGTCTGCCAAGACATCACAAATCCCTCCACGGGCAAGGCAGCTTTCCCGAGGCTGGGGATGCCGCTTGCCGCCGAGGCCTGTTAACAGATGGCCTGGGGAGAGGCAGCGCCGTGAACCAAGCTCCGGGGCTTGAAGCGTAGCTGAGGCCTCTTGCTCCTTTTCAAGTTGACGCTGATTTGCACGGAGCGGGGAGAGGTGCTCAGGCTGTGGTTGCTGCAGTCCGAGTTCTGGAACCTTCCTCCTTCCATCGAGAAAGGGCTGCAAGGAGGACCGTGTGGTGCTGCAGGGGAGGCGTGAAGGGCCCGAAGCGCCCTGCGGGGGAGGTTTGACTCTGCAAACATCTCCAGAGGCAGGTTTCAGGTGCTCGTCCTGGTTCTTGGCCGCATGGCACCACAGAAGATCAGAAGCCGTTCACACCAGGCCAGGGATGCTCTGATCTGGGGCTGTGCCCTGCAGAAAGACTCCTGCTCATGGAGTGGTATGCCCAGGTTTGGATGCTCTGGTTTGGCCATGTTGAGATGTCACTTAAGAAGACGAAGCCAGAAACCCACTGGGCTGCAGTGAAAAAATCCAGGTGGGAGGTGATGCAATTCTGAGCTGGGTGAGGACGGAGACAAGGGAATGAGGCTAAGCCAGCAGGTGGTAAGGACAGACATGGGGTGGTGAGCAGCGGGGTTGTAAGGGTGGCTCCTGGTTTCTGCCTGCGGTCCGTGACAGGAGGGATGGGGCCAGGGGAATTGGCAGATGGAACAGAGGCAGGGCAGGGGAAGCTAGACTGTCTGGTGTCAAAGTCCTCCTTCAATCTGGGTCGGCTGAGAAGTGCTGTCTCCTTCAGGGGCTTGTCAGGGGAGCTAGGGAGGGCTGTGTGTCATCAGGAGAGGAACAAGGTGCCAAAGAATTTATACCTGTCCTTCTGGGGGTTGTTCAGCGATGTTCCAAAGGAGCAAAGAGATGTTATCAGGTAGAGACAGGTGTGCCTCTTGGAACACAGGGCAAGCCCCATGAAAGAATGGGGGTAGATAAAAAGATGTACATGAAGGAAGGCTTCCTGGAGGAAGTACACCCCCTGCCCCACTCAGCGTGGCTGGGTATGCTAGGGTTGGAAGGGAAGGAAGGGAATTTCTTGCAGATGGAGCGTAGTGCGAAGACGGTACAGTGTATTTGTAGGGTGGGAAGGCAGTAAGCGACCACAGTTGCTCTGCCCGGTATGCAGCTCTCAGGGCCCTGTGGAAGGGCTTCCCATCATGCCTCAGAGGCCAGCCCCTAGTGGGCTGTGCTTCCCCACCCTAGGTCAAGTGCAGATTGCTGAGCCCCTCCTCTTGGGGCTGAGACACACCCCATTGTTGGGAATAATGACTCTTTCTCTTTCTCAGCTTCTGAAGGCTCCTAACGATATGCTTCCATCCCTGTAATCAGAAATGAACTGTAGGCAACTTTCATAGTAATTTCTCCAGCCTTGCAGACAAGCTAATTTATGGCGGAGCAAATGTCATGGATACACCATGGCCTTTCGGTCTCTATACTTACAAGGCTGGGCTCAGGGACCTGCGGCTTAAGAGCAGGTGTGTGGAGGACAGCAGGGTAATGCGAGGGGATGATTAGGATGGCGTCCGAGAGGACAAAGTGCAGAAGAGGACTCCTGTCTCGTTTTTCCTCTAAAATGGTGCTGGTACGGTCAGAGAGGAGAGCAGAAAGATTTCAGAAAAGTCAAAGTTGAAAAAACAATAGAGCCTAATTCAGGGGTTTTGCTGTTTCTAGAACATATATAGAAATCAAGAAGGGAAATCTCTTGCCACTCTGGAGTCCTTTAGAACAATGAAGCATCAAACTTTACATCGGAATCTGGGGATGTACTGTATGGTGATTAACATAATATAATAAAATAAAATTAAAAAAAAAAAGAACAAAGAAGCTGGCGGTCATTGTGGATGCCCACTTGTTCCTTTGTTCGTTTTTCCAGAAGGAGGCAGCCTTGCGTGGTGGTGTGAGTTATGAGCTAGCCACTAACCATATGGCTCATTAAAGCCCAGTTTCCTTAGTTTTTCAAGTGAGCTGATAGACTGGTTAACATTTTTTTGAGTACTCACTGCTCACCAAGAACCATGCTAATTATTTTCCATGGACCATCTCTTGGAATCCTTATAAATAACTCAGTGAAGCGAACGTTATTGTTTACTCCATTTTACAGGTGAAGAAACTGAGAAATATTAAGGTTAACTAACTTATCCCTAATGACACAAAGGGGCGATTGGCAGAGTCAGGCAGCCTAATTCTGGATTTTAAGCAGCTAACCTCTCAGCTAATGAGACATTATAAGATTAGGACAATAATTAGGTGGCTTATAGGAAATGATGTGTGTTAAGTACCCAGAACAGGGCCTCAGATAGTTGATACTCAGTGAGTGGTGATGATGATGATGATGATGATAGTGGTGATGGCGATGGTAATGATAATGGTGGTCCTGATGGTGATGGTGGTGGTGATGATGGTGGTGATGACGGTGGTGGTGATGATGGTGATGATGATGGTGGTGATGATGGTGTTGATGGTGATGGTGGTGGTAATGATGATGATGATGGTGATGATAATAGTGATGACAATGATGGTGATGACGGTGATGATGATGGTGGTGGTGATTAGGGTGATGATTATGTGATGGTGAAAGTGATGATGGTGATAAGGATGGTGATAACGGTGTAGTGGTGATGATGATGGTGATGACAATGATGGTACACATGAATAAGTGTCCAATACTCTGTTGCCTGGGATTCAGAAAAGGAAAATATAACCCCTGATGACAGGAGTTAAGGCCTAGTGAAAAAGAGAGAAAGTTCAGTGTCCAAATGGCCTGTTGAAATAACCAGATGAGAGAAAGTGGCAGTCTATACCAGGTTGGTGGCCATGGATGTGGAGAAAAGTTGTGAGATTGGGGTCTATGTCAGAAGCAAAGCAAATGGTGTATGTTGATGGACTAGGTCTCTCAAACGTGGCACTATAACATTTTGGACTGCTCGTTCTTTGCTGTGTGTGAGGGTTGGCCTGGGTACCGTAGGGTTTTAGCAGCATCCCTGACCTCTATCTACCAGATGCCAGTAGCAGCCCTTTCCAGTATGAAACCAAACTGTCTCCAGACCTTGCCTAAGGTCCCCTGGGGGAGAAATCACACAGTTAAAAGTCACTGATGTAGTGAAAGAAAAGAAATGAGGATGGCTCCTAGGCTTTTGGCTTGAGGAACTGGGTATATGGTGTTGACATTTTCCAGAAGGAATTATTGTCTTTTATAAAATGTAGTATCTTCAGCACCTAGAACAGTGCCTGCTCCTAGTAGGTGCTCAGTAGATATTTACTGAATGAATGAATGAATGAATGAATGGGGAAGGCTGGAGAAATAATAGTTTTTGTTTTGGTTTGGTTTTGGTTTTCTTTGTTGTATTTATTTGAGGTGTGGGTGGAACTGAATGGTTTTGTTTGAGGCAAACAATTTTGAGATCTATCAGACATCCCAATGCAAATAAGGAGTTGCCAGTTAAATGTGCAAGTCTTGAGCTGCTGGGATAAGTCAAGAGATAAATGCTGGGAGTCATTAGCACGTCTGTGGTATTAAAGCTATGGGACTTCCCGAGGTCTCCTAGGGCAAGGGGGAAAGAGGAAAAAGAAGAGGCTGTACTAGATCTAGGTAGTCAAACATTAGAATTCAGGGGGACAGTGAGGAATATGCTTGGGAGACTGAGGTGGAGTGGCCAGGGAGATAGAGGAAGGACACAGATAGGGGGTTGTCCCAGGGGTTGAGACAATGCGATATTGAAAGGCATGCATGCAACACCAAGTTCAGTGCTGCTGAGTGAAGTGGCCCATGAGTTGGTGACACGGAGTCTGTGGTGACTCAGGCAGAAGGCAGCTCAGCAGAACAGTGAAGACAGTTGCAATGTATTCAAGAGACACCAGGGAGAGGTGCTAGAGGGGGCTTGTGGATTTTGCTATGAGTTTGCCAAAAAGATGGGGTAGTAAATGGAGGGAAATGGGGAGGGGGAGAAATTACTCTGACCCTTGTTAAAATGGAAAGGAAGACTTTATTTGAGACTATTGCACCGGGGGAGTGAGATTGGGTTCAGTTCTGAACACAGCAGGGGCAAGTGGGGTCTTTAGCCAAGGAGCAGCATGAGGGGCCATGGACAGAAAACTGTGATAAGGGGCCATCAATGGTGGTTTCTTGCTAAGCTGGTCCATGTGGATTCTTGCTAACAGCAAGCCAATGACTAAGATGTCAATGGTGGGGGGGATTCTTGCTAAAGTGACTTAGCAGGATTCTTGCTAAAGGCAGGCCAAGGTCAAGGCCTATTGAGAAGAAGGGTCAGGGGATCCTAACTGAAGTTTGGTCAAGGAGGGAGTCTCTGCCAGGTGTTACAGCTGGGTGTCTAAAGAAGGGAGACATTGCAGCATGTTGGTATGCCGTTTGGCTCTGGAGAGAGAGCTCTGCTGCTGTTGGTACTAGTCCCCAGTGGGCAGGGTGTCCAAGCAGCTGGGAATGTGGCTCCAGACTTTGGGCTATTGCTCTGTCCTGTTCTCAAGGTCACAGAGCTCTCAGCTCTGCCACAAGGGAGGCCACAGATGGGCTGTGCTCCCTGCTAATCCCCTAATCATAAATTTGGCTTTTGGGACAAGCTGTGCTAATTACCACATCGCTCTGCCTTGGCTCCCCATGAGCCCAAGGCAGGGCTGTTGAGGGGTTTGTTAATCAGGCACAATAAATTGACCATGAACACCATGGCACAGGCTCAAATAAGAAGACAGGAGCTCCTGTCCCTTGTTAACGTTCCTGCACCCTCCTCCTTCTGGCGTGGTGGGTTATATCCGGTTTCATCTCTAGGGTGATGAGTGGCCCCCAGCCTAGAAACACCTCTTGATTCACCTTCAGGTAAGGAGAGAAGGGCCTTAGGTGACCTTCCTCACAGTCAGCTCCTGACACCCGCAGGATCAATAGTCACAAGATTGAATTGACCCAAAGGTTGAGTCATCCCTTTGCCAAAGTTTCTAATAAAAACGTGCAGTTGGGAGGCTGCTTCTCGTCTGGTGTCTGGGGTGAGTGTGAAGCCCTTGGTGAGGTGTCTGGCATGTGACCAGTGCTCACTACACATCTGCTGCTGTTGCTAGTTTTGTTTTTGTTATTTCTGTGAGTCTGTCAGCTGACTCCAATGGCATGAGATGGGTCATTTGTCAGCATGGTTTCCTAATATTCTGCAGCCAATAGCTTCAGTCTTAAGGCATCTTTTCCTAGAACTCTATAAATCATGGTTGGGGCAGTGGTGGGTGAAGTTGGGAGAGGGCATTGTTGGAAAGGAACCAAATAAGAAGAGGTATTTAGGGGAAGCTAGTGTAATGGTGGAGGTAGGGATGGGTTCACACAGGAAAGGAATGAAGCGGGAGGCTCATCATCCTTCTGTTCCTATCTGACCATTTCAAAGAATGACTTGGCTGAGACCTCTGTGTATTTGAGGAGTCCCACTCAAGAGGGATCATATCAAGGCGGATGTGCAAGGAGGATGTCACCATGTCCTCTGTAGCACATGCACTTAGATTCAGTTCAATCTCACCACTCCCATATGTTCATCTTTCACCCCCCCATCTACCATCTCATCCATCTATCCATCTATCCACCCACCCTCTTATCCATCCATCCATCCATCCATCCATCCATCCATCCATCCAACCATCTATCATCTATCCATATGCCTACCCTACTATCTATCAAAGCACTCCCTTATCTATCCACCCACCCCTCCATTTAGCCATCTACCACCCCATCCATTTATCCATCTACACATCCACCCATCCATCTACCCATCTATCCCTTATCTATCCACCCACCTCCTACCCACCCCACCACCCCCCCTATCTACCCACCCATCCATCTACCCATACACTTCATTAACTATCCACCCACCCACCCACCCACTTTTCTATCCATCCATCCATCCATCCATCCATCCATCCATTTGGCAACAGATATTGAGTCCATTTTGTGTGCTTGTTAGAAAGAAATGATAAGACATTTCCCTCCTCAGGAAAGGCCGCTCAAAAGATCTACTCAGAAGATCATGGTGATGTGCAAAGTGCCAAACCAGAAGTGTGCACATGCACAATGCCTTATGCAGTGTGAGACGCAGCCCAGAGTGGTGAGTGATTTAATGTGAGAAAGTCAAGGAAGGCATCTTGGAGGGGACTTAACCCTGAAAAAGTAGCAATTAGTCAAGCAGACATGGGGAGTAGTGCATGAGCAGAGGGAGGGACATTTACACGTGTGCTGGGGAGAAGGGGAGAACCCAGGTCATGGGGCAGTGGGTAGTTGCAGGCATTTGGCTGCATGGTTAGACCA
The DNA here is from genome assembly GCF_002007445.2 of Ailuropoda melanoleuca. Taxonomy (NCBI): domain Eukaryota; kingdom Metazoa; phylum Chordata; class Mammalia; order Carnivora; family Ursidae; genus Ailuropoda; species Ailuropoda melanoleuca. The sequence goes on from NC_048228.1 coordinate 2,596,710, forward strand.
CAGGACTTGTGTGAATTTGTTGGGGCAATGAGCTGGAAAAGCACACATATCAGATCACAGAGGGCCATGCCACCGTGTCTAGAATTCATCCTGAAGATTGTGGGGGCCACTGTTGGACTTAATGAAGGGGATGTCATAATCAGTCTTGTGTCATAAAAACAACACCTGGGTGAGGCCTCTGCCATCGTCAGGACTAGGACTGGGAGTAGAGAGACAGGGGACAGGCTGTAAACCAGGCGGAAAGTACAGGCATTGTTTTCATCATCATTCACCGTGGTCACAGCATCAAGGCTGACATCTGCCTCCTGTGTGGCCTGTGCTGTTCTATTCAATGGGTATTTGCTCTCTCTGAATCGTCCCAACGTCCATGAGGACGTTCATCCTAATTTCACAGCCAGGGAAACAAAGGCATAAAGAGTTCAAGTGACTTGCCCAAGGTCACCCAACTGTTAAGAGGTGGGGCCAGTTCTGGCCAGTCCGTGGGACATTGACCCAGCCTCTGAGTTTGGATGGGGTGCAGTGAGGCAGGTGGAGAGGAATGGGGAGGAATGGGGCACCTTTGATATCTCCACCCCTGGGCACTGGTTTCACACCTGACACCTTCTCAGAGGGAGGTGTGTCTAGGGCCACAAGCCTTAATTAGTCTTGACTGGAAGATGGACTGAATCCTGAATGGAAGCTGACAGAAAGGGCACCCCACATTCTTGGCTCACCCCATAGTAAGAATCTGAAAGCCCATTGATCTGTTTGTGGTTTGTCAGTCTCTTGCCCACTCCTGGGTGGTCTTTAAGACAACAAGACCCTGATGGGGCATGCCAGCCCTTACCAACCACACAGGTTTCCTAGTGGGATGGTTGCCCAGTGTCCCCATCACTAAGGCTTGTTGGTGCCACACAGGAAGCATGGGAACGCTCAGCTGTTACTGGGGGCAGGGCGGAATGTGCCACCACTCCAGAAAACCATGGGGCAGGTTTTTTAAAGTCCACGTGCTTCTTGTCTACAATCCAGCCACCCCACAACTAGGCATTTACCCAGGAGAATGAAAACATGCCTCCATCCAAAGGTGCGCGTGAGTGTTCATAGCAACTGTATTCACAGTTGCCTCAAATGGGGACAACCCAAATGCCCATCAAGCAGGCGAGGGGACAGCAGATGGTGCACACACGCACGCACGGGGTATTCCTCAGCCATAAAAGAACAGCCGACAGCTCACACGACGAGAATGAATCGCAAAAGCATGGAGAGCTGGAGAAGCCAGTGCAGAAGACTGCATAGTGTCTGATCCCACTTACGGGAAATTCTAGAAGAGAGAAAACTGATTTGCGGCATCAGAAAGCAGAGCAGTGGTTGCCCAGGGTGGGGGTGGTAAGGTGCTACTGGGTGGAAGGATAATGTGGGAATTTTCTGGGGGTGCTGGCAATGTTCAGTATCTTGATGGGGGTGATATTTACATGGTATATTTGTCAAGATTTATAAACACTGCCCTTAGAACCTTTGCATTTCAGCTTCACTCTATGTAAACTATACTTTGAAGAACAAAACATAAAGGACAAAGAAAACAGAGGGAGGAAAGGAAAGGAAGAGGGGAAGGCGGTGGGGGGAGGGGAGGAAATAGACCCAAGGCATCTCTGAGTCTCAGGACAGCTCTGGGCCCCCACCTTGGGAGGGTGTGAGACCTGCCTGCCCCCAGCTGAGCCAGGAGCTTCTGTGCCATTTCTCCAGGCCCACCTCGGAATCACACTCGGCGGTGGGAGGCTGTTCAGGACTGTCCGCAGCTGCTTGGGATAGATGGCCAGGAGAGACAAGTGGTTCTGTCAGAGGGAGGCTGCTGTGACCTGAGGGTGCGACCAGGGCGTGGGGAGCTGCAGCCCCCTCTCTGCAAGCGTGTCTTGTTGTGGGGATGTCCTGGGCTGTGTTTATACCCCGGACAAGCAGGCAGGCACAGCTTGGTCTATGTTAAGCCCTCTCCCCATTGCCCTATACCTTCCCCATGCACACCTGAGCCAGGTAAGGAGTGAGCCCTCAGTTGGCTTATTCCTTTGCCGTCAGGAAGTGGGTACCCATTTAGGGGGGACAGCTGCAGGACGGGTGATGGCTGGGGCAGTTCGCGTCTGCTAAGAGCTGCTCTGTGGCATGATTTTGAAAGCTTTGTGTGTATTATATCTTTTGTCCCGGAAGGGACAGGAACGAAGGGGCTCCCACACCCAGAGCTGCATCCAGGCAGGAGCGGATGGGGCCCCGAGACACAGGGTGCAGTGGGGACTCGTGAGAAGTAAACCCCGCGGGCAGATCCCTTCACAGGACCTTGGGAGATCACGTTGCCCGTGTTGAAGGCATCGTGATGACATTGCTAAGTCTGGTTCTTTATACCATTTCCAGATATAAATGATTATTTCAGAAGTTATTGTGAAATTTCCTCAGCAAATCTGGTTTCACTTTGCTCTAATTTCAGAAACGAGGGCCCTGTCTTTCAGTGGGGCGGGCCTGCCCTGCGTTGCTCGCAGCAAATCCACATGCCTTCCTGCTAAATGGTAAGTGATCTGGCCGTGCGAACCAGGAGCCCGACGTGCCCACCACTCAGCCACTCCCACTCTGGGGGGGCAGTTCTGCTGGACCCATCAGAGATGTGAATGGAGTTCCAAGCATAAACACGCCAATGGCATTGTTACTTCAAATCGGGAACAAGTGGAGGAACCTCGTTCCTATAAATAGAGGAAGCAGTCATGGCAGCTCATTCACAGGATGGATCCTTGGGACACTGCAGAAATGATGTTTGGAGGAATTATTTTTATCACGAGAGAGAGAGACATTCTCACAACACGATGTTTAGTGACAAGAACACACACGGATTGTCTACACTGAGCATCACACCCAGGCAGACCCGTTGTCTCCGGGTGGGTTCCTGAGAAATCTCACCTCCATGCCTGACCCTCACACTCTTTCCCAGTTCTCTGAAGTCATTGTTACTTTTATGATCAGAAACACGACATCGTGAAGACAGACTGGGTCCGTCCCATGAATTCCCTTCCTCACTTTGGCCCCTCCTGTCTCCCCCCTGCCCTCCTTATTTGATGGGTTGAAAACAATGTCCCAAATGGCATTTTGGAATCAACCTTGTAATCCCCCCATCCCCAGGGCTCCAAACTATTGACCGGCAATTTCGTTTTTCTTTCCCCCTTGCCCCCTCCTCTGGATGGTCATTCGATCTGGGACAGGGTGATTCCATCGCGGGCCTCCCTCCGGGACATGGCTTGGTGGGCTGCCCACCTTCACCTCTGATGGTCAAGTGTTAGTCAAAATTCAAACACCGGGGCTGGCGAAGGGGCCCTGACTCGTGATTCCACATTTCCTAGACCAACAGGAAGCAAACGGGACCACACTGGACGGGGCTGTGGGCACACAGGGGGAGGTGGTGCCTTCATGTTGGATTCCTCTTGCATTCACCTCTCCTCTGTGGTCTCTGTCAGAACCCCAAAGCTCATGGCCTTCTAACTCTGTGGGTGTTTGCTGTGTGTGCCGTTTCCCCGGAGGGTCTTCTCTCTACCCCTGCATCAGCGTGTGAGGGCTGCCCTCACAAGTCCCGCCAACTGCGAGCTTACACAGCAGACATGTGCTTCCCCATCCGCAGTCCTGGAGGCTGGAGGTCCAAGATCAAGGTATTGGCAGGTTGATTTGTTCTGAGACCCCTCTCCTCGGCTTGAAAAGAAGCATTTAAATACTGTGTCAGACTGACACCCTATATCACACACATTCATCTGTATGTATTTAACATTTTTCAGGACCTGCCCAAGTCAGGAACACCAGCAGCCAGGCATCCGTGCCAAGTGGGATGAGGCATGGCCCAACCCCTGAGATTTCAGATGTTCAAAATATTTATATGTTTCTGTCACCCAGTCTAGACTCATTGAACAGTCTATTAACATATATATTACAGCGTACTTTATTTTGCATCCTATAGCTCTATCCATAGAACCTGTCCTAGCCCAAACTGAAGGACGGAATTCTCTGATGGGTAAATTTGGGAGCAAGCTCAGCTTCTTGTCCTTGCCTCTGCAGTTACCTGCCCACATAGGGGGGTTGTGGACATATACTCCATCGAACGTGAGTTTCCCTGTGTTATCTGAGAGGGGCGAATTCAATCCAGGGAGCTCATTATGATTGTTGATCGACGTTGCACATTCTCAATCAGTTTCACTTGCAACCAAGGGCTGCTGTTTCAGTCCTTATCCTTCTGACACGTATGTTTTCTTCTCCAACCATACATTCTGAACTAAGGAGTTGTTATCAATTGATTAGTGTTCCCTAAAAATAAGTCAGAACCCCATCCACCTCCCTACTTCTGAATGTGACCTTATTTGGAAATAGAGTCTGTAGGTGTAAGAGTTGATATGGGCTCATTAGGATGGGTACTAACCCAACATCACTGGAAATTTGGACACAGGCATGTACACAGGGAGATGCCGTATGACGATCAAGCAGAGGGTGGGGTGATGCATCTACAAGCCAAGAATGCCCAAAATTGTTGCCAGATCATCAGAGGGTAGGAAAGAAGCCTGGAATGGACTCCTTCTCAGAGCACCTGGAAGACACCACGTCTGCCTCAGCTTGACCTTGGGCTTTGGCAGTCTGGAGTATAAGCGAATACATTTCTGTTGTTTTACGCCATCCAGTTTGTGGTACTTTGTTACAAGAGCCCCAGGAATCTACAGAGGAAGAAAAAAAGTGTCAGCTTTCTAAAACCTTATAACCAGCCTTGTTAGATAAATTTGGATCTCATTTGGATAAAGAGTTCTGGTTTCTAGGTTTCCACTGATTCTTGCTCCTCTTCAAGATGGCACGTCTGGTGGGTGTGTGGTGGTGGCTCCTTTCATCAACCTTCTTCTCCCCTTCCAAGTCCCCTAGAGGAGAAGTGCCATTCGATACACCACATGGCTTGTGTATAACAGAGAGCAAGGACATCCCCACAGCTCGGGAGAAGCTCTCTGTGACTTTCAGCTTGTAAGCTAGGTCCTGATGTGTTCAGCAAAGAGAACACAAAGTGGAAGTCCTCTTCCTTTGGCAACATCTCAGTTTCCCTGCCCTTATTTTGCCAAAGAGTTCTCATTGAGTCATTTCCCAGATGCAGTGCTGACTGATGGGCCCTTTATTCGACAATCCTGGTTCGCTGGGAAAAGACAACTCCTGGCTTGGTCTTGGGGAATCTTACGGCAGTTGCCAATGCATCAGTTTGGTGTTTACAATGTATGTGCCTTCACATCAGCCTTCCTTATGTACATGCATTCTGAGCACCCTCTCTGAACCCAGGCAAGACCAGGACCATGGACAGCAGCCCACTCACCAGCATTGCCCTAGGCGAGCAATCACCCCTTTGTGTATTTTTGCTTTGGAAGTATGAAACTTTGGTTGGTTTTGACCGCAAGTAACAGAAGATCTGACCAAGAAAGTATACACAGTACGTTGTTTGTTATCCCATACAACAAGAAGTCAAGGGGGTGGGTAGCCCCAGAGTTTGCTGTTGCAACATCATGGTGACATTATGAAAACCCGGAAGCTTCTCACCTTCCACTCTGCCATCAGCAGCATAGCAGGCATGTTGCACTCCAGGGGGAGAATGGAAAGAGTGATTCTGGGCACCACAGGCACACGTGGGTCCCCTGGCCATGATTCTGTTCTTTTCTTAAATGCTCAGTCCCTCAACTCTACCAGCCACACATCAGCACCTAAACACGTCCTCAACAAGGGAAAGGACTGGCTCAGACCAACCACATTTCAATTCCAGAGGAGGGAAGGCCTCCCTACCCTATAAGCAAGTGGCTGTGGAGAGCTTTGAGGCAGGAAGAAGTGGAAGTGACCACTGGGAAGGAAACAACCAGCGTCGCCCAAGAAGAAACCCTGATGTGGTGCTCTGCTTTGGGAACAATGTAGAAACTGGTGAATGGGTGAGGCAGAGGCCTTCAGAGTTGAGTTTTTCCTTTAGGATTTGGTTTTGGGATCCTGAGCTTTTAAGGGTCTGACACCAACCAAAGGCTTGCCTGTTCCAGAAAGCACATGCAGTAATCAGGTTTCTGTCATTTTCAATCCAAAGAATCTAGCTCGTAGCATTGTGATAAAAAAAAAAAAGGGCACCTGCATAGAAGTCATGGAGTCCAAGGGGCAGTCTTAGGCTTGTCCCTGGGGTTTTGGGGACTAGAAACAGGGTTTTGTCACCATCCAGATAATCTTTTGTTTCCTGCTTGCATTCTTCATGACTTCATTCTCTCCTGTGTGAGATGAGTTTCATCACAGTCCAAGGAACAGAAGTCTGTGGCCCATGAGGCCATTCTTTCAGCTCCTCCCCCAGATGCAGTAAGTTCTCACTGTCACTCTGCACAAGGGTCCCAGGGCTGCTGTGATGAAGCGTGAGAGACTGGGTGGCTCAGAGCAACACCATCTATTCTCCCCCAGTTCTGGACTCTGAAGCCTGAGATCAAGGTATCAGCAGCTTTGTTCCTTCTGAGGTCTGTGACAGAGAATCTGTCCCAGGCCTCTCTCTCAGCCCATGGCAGTTTGCCAGAAGTCTTTGGAATTCCTTTGCTTGTGGACACATCTTCTGGATCTTGCTTAATCTTCACATGGCATTCCCCCTGTGTGTGTCTCTATGTCCCAAATTTCCCCTTTTGTTAGGACACCCAGTGGACTGGATTAAGTGTCCACCCTACGCCAGTATGACCTCATTTGACTTATTACATCTGCAATGACCCCATTTCCAAATAAGGCCACGTTCTGAGGTGCTGGGGGTTAGGACTCCAGCACAGGATTTTGGCAGACACAGTTTGGCCCATAACATACTCCGATAAAAAAATTCCCCAAAAGAACAGTTACTGGCATTGTGTGCTCACTCTCATTTTCAGGGGGTCAGGGTCTTTAATTGGGGGTTGGGGACAGTGTTCAGGGAAAAATGAAACACCGGGTATTGGTGGGCACCTGGAGGCTCTGCTCCCACAGAGAGAAACTTTTCCAACCACCTTTGTGAGAACAGCCAGAATTTCATGTAGACCATGACCGTTGACCTTTTCATGGTTGATGTACAGAGGGTCACCTCTCTGTCACTCTCAGCAGCACCAGGGCTGTGGGCTGGGGTCTCAGCTGGAGTCAGAGGTGGAATTGACAAGCCCAGCACATCATTTAACTGGTGACTTGTTAGCATGAAGGTGGAAACCCAGGACCAGACCCCTTAACAGGCAGGGTGACGGTCCTATCATCCAGCCTCAGGAGAGAGTGGAGGGTCTCATCAGCAGGTGATGAGCCAAGAGTGGTACAGTCTCCTCTACGCTGGTCTGGGAGGCCACTCCATCTGAATTGTTCTTTAAACTACAGGTGTTTGGATCTATTTGCAAAGGTTTGCACTTATACCCAAGGCGCAGGCAATCGTAGTTTTTGAGATCCCCCCAGTGATCCTGGAGCTTGGCCAGGTCTGGGACCTGCTGACATCTCAGAACAAGCATGGGCTTTGGGGTCAGGAGGCCCAGGAAGATATACACTCTGCCTCTTCCTTGCTTTCAGACTTTGGGCAAGTTGCATCAGCAGGCCAACAGCATGCTTTCTGTGGCTTCTACCGTTTGCTGATTCCCCTGTATGCCTCAAGCCCTTTACCTCTTCTTAGCAATGCCGCAGAGAAGGTATTGTTGACAGGCTGAAGGGCACAGTGATTGAAAATGTGGCCTGGACTTGCACGCTGGCTTAGCATGTGACCCTGGGCAAGTTCTCTTAACCCTTGTGCTTTGTTTTTCTCATTTGTAAAATGGGAATCATAATAGTATTTGAAACATTGGGTCATTTGGAAGATTAAATGCATTTGTATTTCATTTTCGGGTAGAGCCTCAGTTAATTTCTGCTATTCCATATTTATTTATTCCATGTTTTGTGTGTGTGTGTGTGTGTGTGTGTGTGTGTGTGTGTGTGTGTACCCTCCACCTGCTAAGCTCTGTTCCTGGCGCAAAAGATAGCAATGAACAAGAGACAAAAATTCCTGCTTTATGGGGTTAATGTTCTTTTAAGGGGAGACAGAAGATAAGTAACGCAAAGGAAAAATACACAGTGTTGTAAATGTTAGGAGTGCTGCAGGAAAATCATGCATGGAGGGGCACAGAGGCTGCAGTGCAGGTGGGGCTGGGCACAGAGCTGCAAACGTGTGGGGTGGTCAGGGCTCAGGGCGGGGTACATGATGCCAAACAGCAACACCCGACACCACAGAGATTTGCGTCTTATTTGCTCTCTGTGTCCACCCATGTGGGTCCTGCTCTGTGTCATTGTCCCTCAGAGCCAAAATCATGTTGTTGTCTTTCTCTGGGACATTTCTGGAATCGTGGCAATGAGAAAAGGAAAGAGCACATGGCATGCTGGCTGTGAAAGCTCCTTCTCAGGGAGCGAGTTGCTACAGCTCACGCTTCTTTGGGCAGCCAGACATGAGGCTAACCTGGTGTTAGAGAGGGCAGGGAAGCCCAGGAAGGGGCAGCTAGTCCTGTGGGTCATGACACAGTCCACCAGGGATGTTTGAAGAGCATTCTAAAGGTGGTGGAGGCATGAGCTATCTTCTAATTGTAGAAACTGAGGCACGCTGAGGTTGAGTGACTTGCCCAGGGTCCCTTGGCTATGAGTGTTGGTGATGGAACCTCAGTTAGAATGTGTGTCTTCTGCCTCCAGAGTTGGGGTGTTAGCTTTCATGGTACCCTGAGCCTTCCGAGCCTCAGTGTCCTTATGCATAAGATGGGCTAGCCATGATGACCTTGTGGGGCCGTGGTGAGGATGGAAGGCATGCTCACAGAGGGCCCCGCTTGGGAATTTCCTTTCACTTTTTTCAAGTGTCCCCTTCAACGTGGATCTTGTCTCTGAAAATGCCAGGGTTTGGTGTGGTTGGCCCAGTTGTCTCCACCTCCTGCCCAGCCACCACACAGGCCACATGGAAGCTTCTCACTCCTCCACACCAGCTGGTCCTTCCCCTACACCCAGGCTGAGCCGGGTTCTCAGAAAAGCCTGCACACAGCACTAGTTGACAAGGAGAGCCAGTAGACTGGCTTTCTGGAAGGGCCACATGGTGCTGACTGCTGGCATGCCTGCAGAAGTCCGGTGGGCGCTGGGCTCCAGGCACGGGGCAGGCAAAACGGAGGACGTGGAGGTGTCCTCCCCTCCACTCATACTCCTGAAATAGCTGCAGCTGTCAGGCATCCAGGGCAGCTATCCCAGAGCCTGGCTCACTGATGGGTCTCCTGTTCTCACCCCTACTCCCTCTCCCACCCTCCACAATTATAATTTGCCTGGGAAACTCTCCATCCTAACTCTGCTTTTCCAGCTCTGTGGTCAGCTAGAACGAATGACTCCCTGGGGTTAATTGAGAGTGATTTTGCTGCCTGTCTCCTCCACTGCCTTCCCAAAATGCATCTTTACAGGGGCATAGTACCTGCTCTAGGGGAATGGCAGAAGGTGAGGTACTCAGCTATTTACAAAGTGTAATTGTTTCCTCCTTTCAGAAAGGAGGAAACAATCCTGGTGAGTATTGTCACTTGCCAAGGGGTGGGAGTGAAGTGTCTCAGATTTGACCCCAGGCTGCATGACTCCTGACTGTGTTCCCAGCCACTCTTGCTACGATTCTCAAAGAATGCCTTTCTGGGGTGCCTCAAGCCATGTTGACAATTTGATGGGACCCCATGGCTTTTTTCAGAGNAATCTGAATCCAAAGGTTCCCAGGTGCCAACTGGAGTTCGTCATGCAAGCAGGTGTGTGCGTGTGTGTGTGCGTGTGTGTGTGCTCTCAGAAACTGCACCTAGAGGACAGACAGAGGGGAAGGTGGGTACCAATCTCAAGGCCAAGGAGCAGGGGCCAGCTGGAGGTCACTCCAATTTAGCTCAGTTTGGCCAGGCTTGCCGAGCCTGGCTATGCAATCCCTGAGCCCAGAGCCTGCGAGGGAAGTGGGGAGGGTGAGCACAGCTTCCCAAAGGCACAGACAAATCCCAGGAGCAACAGTTTGTACTAGGGGTTGAGCATGGGATCTAGAAATCTCTAACTAGGTGTACTTGGGACGGTTTTATGGCGATGGCAGGGGCTTGGCATGGAGCAGGTTTTAGCAGGGGGCCACACAGGAAGGGCATCTTAGGAGGTGGGAGACGGCAGTGGGGGTGGCAGAGGCAGCAATGCCTCTGCGTGTGTGCAGCTGTCCCTCCAGCTGTAAGGAACAGGTGGCTCCAGGACTCACCGGGCACCCCCTACGGGCAGCTGGCAGGGGCTTTACATTTGCTAGTTTACTCCAAAGAGCTGACACTTGAGCCTACAGAGCCCACCCACATGTGTGACCATGAGAGTCCCAGAGCTTGGCCTTAGGAAGACTACCAGGCTGGGGTGCTGCATCCGGGGTGCATGGAAGAAGGGGCCCCTGCACCTGCACAGTCTGCAGGTTTGGGGAAAGAAGCAACCCCGAGAACAGATGAAGAGGACAGACCCACAGGCCACTTCAGAGGCAGACTACAGTTCTTGAGCAGAGGTCGGACGTCAGCTGTGGAGGGGAGGGCAGAGGGAACTTTCTAGAACTCTCAGCCCTGGTGACTTGGTAGAGTAATCAGCAATGATAACGATACAGGTGTATTACCTCGTGCCTATGTGAGCCGGAGATTCTGTAGACTGAACAGTGTCTTGATAAAGAATTCTAATTTCAGTCTTCATGAATCGCCCAGGAGGGATGATGAAGAAACAAAGTCTCGCTGAGGACAGGTGACCCACCCAAGGTGTCCAGGCAGGACTGAAGCCCAGAGCCGCCCCCTCGTGTCAGTGGGCTCCTGATTTGGTAGACAGGACGTGGCCAGGTGTGTGGCAAGGCCAATGCGCCTGCATGCAGAGAGCTGTCTGACAATCCCTGGGAGGCTCCAGCCCGGAGCCTGGGGATGGGACGTGGGGCTCAGGGGGTGGTAGGTGCTGGAACAAGAGGAACGGGGTCATCTGTGTGCAGGCAGGTGGGCGCTGGCTGGATGTGCCCCTGGTGGGGAAAGTGGTGAGGAGGCATAAGGGAGGTAGCAGGGGGAGTTTTAAGGAGATGTAAAAACACAGATTAGTTCCAAGACACTGGGGCCCCTCTGTTACCTCCCTGTCTCCCCTGTCTCGTCACACTGTCCTCTCTTTTCTCTTCCTCTCAAGCTGCCAGCTTCCTTAACTTCCTTAAAGAAGCTATGGTTTAGATAGAAACTTTATCTATGAAGGCTGGGCATGAAAACCACACCTGGATGTTTTTCTTTTAAAAACAACCCAAACCCAAGCAAAGTCGGAGCTCTGGTTCATAAGCTCACTGTCCCCGGCACACTGGAACGCTCTCATTTGAGCATACTGGGTGAGTAGGCACCGTGCTCCCTAGAGCCTGTGCGGCCACAGCTCACCCCCTGTGTTCAGGGACCACGAAAGAGAAGACAAGCAGGAGGTCCGAAGCCTGCATTTCCTTCCCCAGCAAGTGGCCAGGGCTGGTACAAGGGGGTGAGGTGGCTGGAGCAGGCCAGGGGGCCAGGAGGGAGTTGGAAGTTGGGGGAGCAGTTAGTATCAATTTTGTTATTCATTTGTTACTCCCCAGGACCATCTCAGTACTCTGTGGAGTCTTCAACTTTCTTGGCTAGTTAATACAAGAAATTGGTACGTGCTGAAATTTGGATGGGCCGTAAGCAGAAGTCAGACGAGTTCACAAGGTAAGGAGCACAAGGCGAGAAGGAGCTTAGCTGTAGCCTGCCAATCACCCAAACTCTTGTGTCTCCGGGGGTCCAGTCTCTCCAGCGCCTGCCCAAGGGGACTCAGAAGCAGTTCTGGGAACACCGTCCCTGGGAGCAGAGGGCATTCCTCACTTAGGGTCTGAAGGAGCCCCTGATCACCCCTTTGTCTCTCCACTGTTCCACTTTCAGCAAAACCTCAGGTTCTGTCCTCTGCAAACCTGCAGCCAGGCTGGGGCAGAGGAATCTGGGGGAGCGCGGCGGTGAGCTCAGCAGCTCGGGCTCCCCCTTCCCTGATTCGATCTCTGTGCAGAGACTGATTCCACTTGACTGGTTACCAAGCACCCTGTTCTGGTTACTGTGCTCGTAAGACCGAGCTCTGATAACAAGGGTGCCTTCTTCTCACACCAACTGAGTCATGGACACGGATCTGATGCAGATATGTTTGGTGTGGGTCAGAATTTTGCTCTGTTTCTAAATGTTCTCTTTTCTTCCTTTTAAAACCAGAAGGAGACCTCAATGGCAGCCACTGAGGTGTCCCCCAAAGAGGGTGGTGGACAGCTTTGATTTGGGGGTTTGCAGTTCCCACTCCCCGGTGGGGGGGGAGTCTGGAAAAGCCTTCTCTCCGCTCTTTTCCCCTTGCTCAAACACAAACTTTCCACAGAACTCTTCATGTGCCAAATGTTCCCTGATGCTGCAAATCCCGGTTGTGACATTGATTGAAAAACATGAAATCAATCACAACATTTATTAAGTATGTAAAATGTTGTACAACACCAGGCTCTCAGCTGACATACTGAGGAGTAAGCAGCATTAAATTAATAACTTCTGAGAGCTTGGGACCCCAAAATAGCCAGCAGAGAGGCCCCCGGGGAAGAGCAAATGAGTCCATGTGATCCGTTATCTGTCGTTCACAATTTAAACAAACCTCTGGATAATGTGAACATCTCAGTGAAGATGGGATGAGCCTCTCAATTACAAGTGGAGTTATTAGTCTGGGCCAGGCGCGATCTCCGAATTCTTCAGCAATTGCAGGTGACACTTGGTTCTGGGGAAAGAAAGCACAGGCCGCGAAGGTGCTGTTGGAGGGAGGGCAGGTCCGCAAGGCGATCCTCGGTCCGCGCGCCTGTGAGCCCCGGGCTGGAGCAGAGGCCCCAACGCGATGAAGCCCTGGAACGTCTGCCTTGGCGGAGGTGGGCTCTCAACACATTCTCGGGGGGACAGAGCAGCTCAGACTGTTCTGGGCAAGCGTTTTGGAAAGTCTTATGTGCCTTTTTTTAGTCTTATTTTTTACAGAAGCAAGTTGTTACTGGCAACCATTGAAAAGATGACTAAACGAATCAATGATGCAGGCGTGGAGCTGCCCGGGCTGGAACGAGGAGCCAGTGTGTTTCCATTTCTGTAGTTGGCAGTCACCTGCCACGCCCTCGGTGTGCGTGAATGCTGGGCACCGCCCCCGCCCCGCCAGGCCCTGGGACTGAGGAAGGAGGACCGCTCCCACGGACAGTTACCGCGAGGGCTCCAGCATCGAAATGTTAGCCAAGTGCGCCTTTTCTCGTCCCCACCCCTCTCCAGTTAGGGACACCGATGTCAATGGCTCTCACATGACCTCAAGCTCAGCTTGCCAACAGTACGTGCTCCCGGCAGAATCACACGCAGAGGGCCCTCCAAGAGCTTAATGAGCAATCCTTCCTTGGCTTGCCGAACCCCCTCTCAGTGGAGGGGAGAATAGGCCAGGGCTCACCCTGCAGAAGGAGGGCTAGGGCTCCAGTTCCTGCACTGTCTTTCTCCAGGAGGGGCTGTGGGACCCAAAGACACTCTGTCCCCTCTGCTCCCGATGTGGCAGGAAAGAGCTTCATTCACGCAGGACCCCTGCAGCATCCCCTCTGGGTCCCCCGGGCCTTTGTCAGGTATCTGATATCTTCACCAGGAGGCAAGACTTTTTGAAAGCCTGGGCGAGGGAACATGGCACAAAATGCCAGTATTTGAATTATCAACAGGGGACGAACAGCTGGGCATCTCCAGGTGAGGAAAGATGCCCCTTCCTGCCTACCTCCAATCACATGGTATGACAGCCTGATCTAGAGTTTCCTTGGTCTTCTTCGGGTTGTGAATGCTTTGAGGAGCTGGTGAAAGCCACAGCCTGCCCCTGGAGTGCTGCCCCTGGGCAGACTTATGGGATTCTGCTGCTAAGTCCGCAGCACCTTCTGAGCACACCCTTGGACTGTTTAAGGACAGCACTGTGTGATGGAACGTTCTATGATGTTCAGCGTGGTAGCCATTGGCCCCATGTGGCTACAAGCTCTGGGAATGTGGTCTTTGCAGCTGAGAATTTCACTTTCTAACCCAATTTAGTTTTAATTAATTTATATTATTTGATCTGCCACAGGTGCCTAATGGTTACTGCACTGGAGAGCAGTCTACTGGAGGACTCTGAGATTCAATTCAGGGATTTTTGGTAAGTCAAAAATTCCAGTGGACATCTTTGGCTTGCATTTATTTGCACATTGATCTTTACTACTTTCCGCTGAAGAGCCCGGGAGCAGGTGTGTCTGGAGAGCGTTAGGGATGGTGCAGCCGTGCTTGTGTCCTGTGTGCCAGCCAGTCCTCAGTGGAAGGCCACCATGTCTGGGCCCTTACAACCTGTTAATGGATTTGTAGAACTAGGTCACGTACACTTGTCATGTACATGACAAAAGTCTGATGTGCTAGGAAGCCTCAAGTTTCCCTTGATAACAGTGACACTTAATCAAATAGGGCAAGATCTTTTGACCATGATGCTAATGTTTTTATTCTCCCAGGAGATACCTTTTGCGGGGGGCTTCATGGAGGAAGTGGGGGCTTCTATGTGAGTTTGCTTAGGAAATATAAATATCTTTGAAGGGAAAAAACAGTTAAGGGAAACACCTCCCAGCCATGTCCTAGTCTAGCAGCTTGCTAACTAGCCACCATGAGATGGAAGGCACAGTGGATGGGACACAGGCACTCCTGGTGGGTCAGCCATTGCTGGTACATGCCAGACAGTGCATCACTACCTGGGTAGACAGAGCGTTCAACCCCCATAGCCCAGCAGACATTTCAGGGCACCGTTTTCCCCAACATAGCTCTTCCTCTGGTCCGGGGGGCTCAGTGTCTCTGCCTTGAGCCTGATGCAAAAGGGCACTTGGCCGTGACCTTCCTTCAGGCCATTCCTGCTGCCTGACCCCACCAGCCCTTCCACTGCCACCCCCATGCTGGATTCCAATATCTAGACCTTGGATTCCTCCATGGCGCAGCTGGACCCAAAATTGACACCACCAGGGGGCCAGAGCCTTGCACCACAGTCAGAATACGTCCACCTTCATCATGGATGAGTCTATCTAGGGAAAGAGCAGATGTCCCCCAGTGGCCCCCGTCTGAGCACGTCTCTGTGTTACCAGCTCCGGGCAGCCCCTTTTACTGTTCTGGGTTTACTCAGGATCCTCTGTGCAAGTGACACCTTGATTTTGCCTTCTCTGTATGAAAAAGGGTGGGATCCTGGCGGACATGGTGAGAAGATGGGCCTTACGTGGGAGAAGAGGTTTGGGAGTCATTAGTCAGAGGGGCGTAGAGGGCCCTGGGAACAGTAGGAGCCCCTCCCTTGTGGTTGTGAGAAGGGTTGAGTAACTGACCTGTGAAAATGCTTAGCCCATGTTTATCCCTTCTTTCTTCTTCATTCTGCTCACCTCCTGGATCTGCACTGGAGAAATACCTTATGGACTCTTCACAACAGACAGCTGCCCAGCCCTGGGAGTGAGCTTTTCTCTTGTGCTTATTACTTTACCTCATTGTGGCAAGGGTCCTTGGGTCCTCTTGCCTCTTGCTGCAGGGGAAATATGGGACCCCACCGGCTTCCTCTTTCGGAGAAGGGAGCCCTGCTTGAGGAGAAGGTGGGTTAGAAGATGGTGGAAGTTGGTGTGACTTAAATTCAAAATGTAGTCACGTAATATTCTGTAACAATAAGCTTGATCTTCCTAGTTCACATGACTGATAATTGGCCAATTGTGTGTGGACTTTGTCACCTGCTGCTAATACTGTACTGGGGCATCTAAGAGAAGCAAGGTGAGGGAGAGGGTACTGTTGACATTGGCAGAATGAGCTCTCCCTCCTTTTCCTTTCCCTTGAGGACCGTATAGCTTGGCCAGGCAGCCAAGATTTTAATGCAAGAGGTAAATATAAAGTAAGATGCCAATGGTATGGTAGGAGTGGAATCCTCTTTCCCAGCCCATGGTGGGTACCCTGTCCTTGAAGCATCCATGTACAGCTGGAGCATGGCATCAGAAATGATCCCCTCACAGGGAAGTTGCACCCAGCGATGGAGGTCAGCTCTGGTCCCAGCACCAGGGCCCCATCCAATGGTTCTGGTTCTTGGGGGTGCTGTATACTTCCTAAGATTCTGGATCTTTGACTGACCTTTTTTTTTGCTTTGAAATTTTGTCCAGAGTTTGGTATTTGCATGGTGTGAATGGGATATGAAAATCTCCTGTAATTCTAGACTCTATTAAAGAGAAAAAGGAGATTTAAAAAATCCTTCCTCAAAAAGGGGAAACATAACTCCCCACCCCTGAAGTGTGACTGCACATAGTGACTTCCTTCCAAAGTGGATGGTGTGGAGACAGGGATGAAAGAGGAACTCTATGGTGGAGAAGGCTGGTGAATACTCCTAAGCTAGGTGTCGAGGTCGACATCAATAGGGATAAGTCATGTTGGTCGTAGGGACCCTTGATGTGATGAGAAGGGCACTTCACCTCTGGTTTCTTCCTTCCAAAACCCATAACCCCAAACTAATCACGAGAAAAACATCAGAAAAATCCTGTAGAGGAACGCTCCACACAATACATGACCAGGAGTCCTAAAGACTGTCAAGGTCATCAAAAACAAGGGAAGTCTGAGCAACTGTCACAGCCAAGAGGTGCCTAAGGAGACGTGATGCCTGAAAGTCCTGTGGTGTCTGGATGGGGTCCTGGGACAGAGAAAGGACATTTAGCAAGAAAATTCAAATAAAGTGTGTGCTTTAGTTAATAATAATGCATCCATGTGGGTTCATTACTTATTACAAATGCACAGTAAGGTAAGATACTAATAATTGGAGAAAACAGGTATGGGGTATATCGGAGTTCTCTGAACCATTTTTGCAATTTTTCTGTAAATCTAAAACTGTTCAAAATAAGTTCATTAAAAACATTTCCCTTCTTCTATCTAGAGTAGTCCAAATCACAGAGAGGAAATTGGAGGGTGGGCACCAAGGGCTGGTGCAGGTGGGGAGTTAGCGTTCAGTGGGGACAGAGGTTTAGTTTGGGAGGATGGAGACGCTCTAGAGATGATGGTGGGGGTGGATGTCCAACTGTGAGTGTACCTCCATGAACTGTACACAAAATGGTTAAGACGCCATATTGTAGTGCATCTTACCACAATTAGAAAACAAATTTAAATTCCCTTCTCCTTCTCCTTCTCCTTCTCCTTCTCCTTCTCCTTCTCCTTCTCCTTCTCCTTCTTCCCACAGCATGTGCTGTGGAGTGGCCTGGAAACCTGCTTACACAAGCTCTCCAGACTCTGGGCTCCTTGTGGATGGTCCAACTTGGGAACAAGACTCTACACACACCACCTCCCATGATGAAAGTGTTTGTTGACCAGATCTCTCTGCTCCACCTGCTCTGTGATCTCAACTCCCCATGGGCTCAGCGTGAGCAGAGCTGCCATCTGGCCAGTTTCACAGACCCCCGGTCTCCTGACTTGCATCCAATGGGTATGGGGGTCCACAGTTGGTCTGGAGCTCCCCTTTGAACACACTAGGGGAGGACTGATTGGGAAGGCCTTTGTGAACATCCAAGAGTCCTCCATGAGTGATTGTTAACCAGAGGGACAGGTGAGGGTTGATGAGTCCTGTGTGCCGGGCTTTGCCACGGGTGGGAGAACGCCCAGATGCTCTCACATCCTTGCCCTTCCCCACTTTCTCCTGGTGACTTATTTCTACCCATTAGTGTCCCCCTGCTGCCTTTCCCTCCGGGTGACAGCTATCCACTATGTTCTGTGGCAGATTTCCTCTGTGCATGATAAATAGTCCTCATTTTCTTTTCAAGAGTCCCACTGCCAATAAAAAGCAATAAAAAGTGAAATGACACACAAATTGTATCCCCAAAGAGCCATAAAGGTCTAAGATATTGCCGCATGTGATGATCAGATGAGATTCTTTGCTTTTAAACAAATAACCCTCGTTAACAAAGAAGACTATTCAAATGAGGAAGGGGCGGGGTCTTTTGGAAAGGTGGAGAGGGTGGGCTGGTTCAGGCTCACCCCAGGCGCTGGGGTCTCTGCTTTTAGATTGAGTCAGAACGCTTCCTTCAGCATGATGGCCGATGACTCAGTGACAGTTTTGTTTTGTAGCCAGTGGCAATGTCACTGCTCTGGATCTCAGGTTAGTTGGGATGATGTTTCTGCAGCTTTTGGAAGCCTGGAGAAGCACTCATCCCTGGTTTGTGAATCCCTGTGATTATTGGGAGTGGCCGGCTCCCAGAATCAATCACGGAATGTTAACAAGAACCGATGCCCAGAGCCCAGGCCCAGAGACTCTGATTCCTTTGGTTTTGGGGGAGGGGAGGATCCCAGCATCTGTGCTTTTGAAAGCAGGCGCCTGCAATGTGCAGTCAGGGATGCAAGCCCCAGAAACTCCTGAGCCTGCACCCCACACGGAAGTGGAGCTTGGTAATGTCCAAATTCTCTGTTCTGTAAGATGCTGACCGCTGGCTGCTCTCCATCCTGGGTGTCTGCTCATCCTGGTCCCTCAGCACAGAAGCACATGGCCTTTTCTCCTTAACCAGAGAGAAGGAGGGGGGTAGGAGAAAGCAGCGAATTAATTCTGCCCAATGAGAACTACCCGTGCCAATTTCATTTCTTTCTACTTATCTTTATGTCTAGCACCTTCTCAATCCACCCTTACAACTGCCCTGTGTGCTATTATTATCCCCTCTGTATAGAGGGGAATCAGGTGGCAGCATGAGCCCAGGACTCCCCCATACCTTGCAGACCATGCCTGGTTTTCAGTTGGGGTCCACAGTAGAGCCATGAATGGGTGCCGGAGGGAGGGTCAGGAACAGTCCGTGGAGCTGGGCTTTCACAGGGTGAGCCATGGAGGAGGCTTCAAATGAGAGGCTGGCTTGGAGGGGTCTGAAAGGCTGGCTATGCATCCAGCCTAGGGCTGGGCAGTGGCACAGCAAGGTATAGGGGCTGGTGCTCCAGAGAACCTGGAGTGTACAGGGGGTGGGATGTACCGATTGGGGTCGCCAAGGTTCATTTCAAATGTGAGCAATATTTAGCATTTGACTCTTCCCAAAATGCTTTTCTAGAATGATTCTGTGCATTGAGGCTGGGGGAGTCACCTCTAATCTTTTGGTGGGAGAGCAGGCAGTGGCAGCGAGGACACAATGTCGGCTCCAAATGATCCCCCAAAGCACAGATGCTATTGCTGCCTCTGGTGCGCCGTCCCCTCCCCAGAATCTCATTTCCCCCATGCTGCCGGCAGCATCCATAATCCCCGAGCCTGGTGACGGTCACATTTGTGCCATCGGGGTGACCTTGTCCCGAGCCCATCGCTCACGCCCGCGCTGGCATTTACGGCTGGCTGTGTCTCATCCATCAGGGCTGTGGTCCGGGCTGACAAGTCCGACTTCCCAAGAGCTGCCGAATGAGCTCTTACTTCTGCCCAGCTGGGCACACAAGGAGTAGGGCTGCAGGAGGGAGCCCAGTGGGTGTCATCGGGAGGAAAGGCAAATCCTAAGCCAAACCCAGAAGAGAAACACCAGGGGCTGCTAGTAAGGGAATCGTAGCGAGGGTTCTGTACCTCTGGCCTCTGCCTCCCTTCCCGTCCAGGCGGGTGGTCAGCTGTTGGGGGAGCCCCGCGTCTGGACGATCCTTCCCATCCAGGCACGCACACGTAACCTCTTCAGTCAGGAAGGGAACCCGGGCCATTTTTAAATTCCAGCCAGGGTTGAAACACATAGGCAGCCTGGCATTTTGGCCACTAAGGAACCCACTTCGCCAGGGCCCCCCAAACCCGGGCACTCTTTTCAAAGTGCCTGGAGAGGAGCCAGGAGAAACTGCACGGGGTGTCGCTGGTGTGTTAGAAACTTGGTGATCTCTAATAGTTCTGCCTCAGTTGCAAAAGCTGGAATTTAAGACACGTGTCAGGCCACCTAGAGCATTCTAGCCCAGAATGTCAAGGCAGGTGTGAGGAGTGTGAGTACAGAATGAGGCTAGAACACTGAGAACAGCGGATGGGGGTGAGTGCTATCGTCACGTACCAGCATGGCTGTGGGGCGCGCGGTGGGCATGCCGGGAGCAGGGGCACAGCTGGGGTGTGAGCACGGGTCCCGCGCTCCCGGCAGAATGACGGAGCAGCTGGTTCTCCCACACTCCTCTTTCGTGATAGGGGCTCTGACACTTCCCTTTCTTATGTTCAGTCATTCATTCAACCAATGTGTGCGTATCTCTCCGTCCTGTTTCCTGTTTGACTTAAATTACCAGGTACTGTTGTGTCGCCGGTGGGCGTGTGAGGTTAAAACAGAGGCTGTGTCCCTTCATAGCAGCAGGCAGAATGAGAGGAGGCCATCATCCACACAGGGGCAGAAGTTGACCGTTTATCGAGGGAGTGTTGTGTGCCCTGCACTCTCACAGGTACCCAGCACCCAGCAGACAGTGTGGGGTGTGAGCCTGCGTTCTCTGATGACGGTGTTATTTCCTCCCTTTGCAGGTGAGGGACAGGAGATGAGAAAGGCTGAATGGCAAGTCCACTGTCAGGACTCGAACCCTGGGCTGTCTGACTCTGGTCCTCACACTCCCATTATCAAGAGGCTACCCCTGTGCTGTGAAGGAAGCCCCGCTCTGGGATGGGGGCAGGGCCGGAAGGGCTCCCCTGGAGCTGGACACAGGCTGGAGGAGACTTCCTGACGCACACAGGGTACGATCCAGAGCCCAGAGGATGGGGCAGGGTTCCGCAGGAGGAGGTCAGTGGGAAGAGAACTGCTGCTGGATAGAGCAGGGCTGGGGGATGTGTTGGCCATCACCCTGAACAGAGAGCGGCCTGGAGTCCACCCCGCTCTGTTCGGGAAGAACAGAGAAGAAGTCTGAAGGGCCAGCGGGGATGTGGATGCCCTTTGGGGAGCTGGAGGCGGCTCAGCAGACAGCAGATCGCCCCTGCGCATCCGTGCTCTGCACGTGTCTAGGAGCCAGGTGCGGCTCAGGGCTGCGCAGTCAGGGAGGACACGCGGGAGCCCGCTGCTCTGTTCTCTGTCCACTAGGAGACTCACACAGCTTCCCATGAGCCCAGTCCTTCCTGAGCCGGGGCGGTGCACTGGCTGTCTCCCTGCCCCGTGTTCTTCCCTGACTCTCACAGGGCCGGCCCCTTCCCACCTTTTGGATCCCACCTGAGCACTTCCCTGTGCACTGGACCTAACGTCCCACCTTCCTGTTCTCCTCCACAGAAGCTTCTTAGGTCACCTGTGTTGGATCTGATGGGTACCTTCCTCATTACCGTTTTAACTCCTGTCCCCTGAAGCCTAGCGAGGCTAAGATTCTGGGCAGTGTTCGTCAGCCCCCTGGGCGCCCCTCCAATGGGTGGAGATCAGTGACTTCTGAGCTGGTGCTGTTTAAGGCCTGCTCTCCTGTCCTGCTAAGTAAAGGGA
Source organism: Ailuropoda melanoleuca (assembly GCF_002007445.2). Taxonomy (NCBI): domain Eukaryota; kingdom Metazoa; phylum Chordata; class Mammalia; order Carnivora; family Ursidae; genus Ailuropoda; species Ailuropoda melanoleuca. The sequence goes on from NC_048228.1 coordinate 2,618,119, forward strand.
GTCTGTAATTCCTCCAACTTGCCTTCAAGCTTTATTTTCCACGTCGGTGTTAAACTCCATCCGGAGTTCATTTCTGTCCATGATGGGAACATCTGACTGTGTTTTCCTTTCCTACAGGTAGACAGTTGTCCATGCATAATTGATGGAGTGTCCCCACTGATTTTTAATGCCTCCTCTCTCCGTTAAGGTGGAGATCTCCCGTGAGAAATGCAACGTCCCAGGAGAAGGGGCTGCAACAAAGGGAAGTGTACAGTTTGGAGCCAGCCTTTCCCAGGCTGGTCTGGCCGTCTGGCTCCAAGAACGCAGCTGTCCAGCCCTGGGGCATTCTCCTCACCCTCGTGGTCCTAGCTGGGGCCTCCACCGTCCATCTACGTTCCAAACTGCACGATGGAAGAGATGTGGGAAAAGAGGGTAGAGGGCATGCGTCCTGTACTCTAAGCCACCACCCGGAGTTTCGGTTTCATCCGTTGGCCAGACTTCAGGAGTTGGAAATTCCAAGTAGCCATGTTCCCAGACAGAACCTGGTCTTCGGCGATGGGGTAACCAGACAGGAGGCTATGCAGCTTTGTAGCTTATCCCAGATTCGCACGTGTGCGTGCATGCTCCCGGGCCTTTGATTCTCTTCTCTGGATCTCATTGCCTGTCCAAACACGAGAGCCTCTTAACGACCGTGGGTAAGTCTTGATGCCTGGTAGGGCCAGGCAGGCCCTGTTTCGTTAATTTTCCTGCTGAATCGTCATGGTTATTCTTTGACATTTCCTCCCACACAAATGTTAGTAATCATGTATCACCCATGACAAAACTTCCAATTGTGAATGTTACTGGGTTTCACTGAAATTATAGATTGATGTGAGGAAGTGTTAACTTCTGTAGGACACGCTCTGTGGCCATAGTGACCTGTTTCATCTACTCAGGCCTCTGTCAGACCCTTCAGTAATATCGCAGAAACATCTTTCCCAGCTCACCTTTTCTTATATTTATTCTTGGGTAACTTGCAGTTTCTGTGGCTTTGGTAATTTGTTTCGATTACAGTTTCTGATGGGCTCTTTCTAACACACAGAACTTTTAGTGTTTGCATATTGATTTCGGAGCTGGAAAGCACCCTAAATCCCCTTATTAGTTCTATCTAATAGGGCGGCAGTAGACTCTTGGAATTTCTCTTAGACAGTCTATTCATCTGCAAACAATGGTAGTTTTGCCTCTTTTTTCCCAATCCTCGTACCTCTGTTCTGTTTTTCAAATGCACTGCATTGGCCAGCACCCCCAGAAAAGCATCAGGAATGAGCTACGGGGGCGGCATCCTCAGAAGTGCCTGATAGCATTAGGGTGTGCCAACGCTCCACCAGGAAACTCGCGGTTCGCACTTCCTTCCCCTCTTCCTCCTCTGTCTTCTTCTGTTCCTCCTCCTCCTTCTTCTCCCCTCCCCCTCTATTTCCCTCCTCCCTTCCCCCCTTCCTCTTCCTCCCTCTAGCACTTCCCCCTCCCCTTCCTTCTCTGTGTTCTTCTGTTCCTCCTGCTTCTCTTCTCTCTCTCCTCCCCTTCCTCTCCTCCTATCCCTCCTCCCTCTCTCCCTCCCTCCTCCTACTCTATCCTCCCCTTCTTTCCCCTTCCTTCTTCTCCTTTTTTTTTTTTTTTAAACCAAGTAGAGGGTGTGTCTTCTGTTTTGGATTTGTTTGGAGGTTTCTAGTTTGGTGTTGTTTTGTTTTGTTTTGTCTGTTTTTATACCTGCACTGGGTGCTGAAATTTGCAGGGTGGGGTGGAGGTGGGAGGCACTGCCTGACCCTGGCCACCTGTTTCCCTGCTGAGTCAGACCCCCTCCCCGGCAAGTAACACTCCTAGACTCTTACCTGAGCTGCCTCTTACTTTCCTGAATAAATCAGCCCACTTGACTACAAGGTACCGTTCGTTACCACAGTGTGAGATTTAATTTTCAAATATTTAATCTAAGATTTTTGCATCTATGTTCTTTGTGAGGCCAGCCTGTAATTTTCTTTTCTCATAATGCCCTTGCCCAGCTTTGATATCAAATTATATTGGTGTCAAAAAAATGAGTCGTGTTTTATTTGCTTCGCGTATTTGCTGGAACAATTTGTGTAATAAACACATTCTCTTGTCCTGGAAGTTTTTGTAAAACTCTCCCTTAAAAGCCACCAGATGCTGTGTGAGAATGATTTTTACAATTTTTATATAGTAAACTATCCATCTCTCCTAAATGTTCAAATGTACTGAAGAAAGGTCGCTCACAATAGCCTTATGATTTTAACACTTCTGTTTATCCACAGTTATTAACTCTTTTTAAGTTCTTTTTAAAAAAGATTTATTTATTTATTTATTTATTTATTTATTTATTTGAGAGAGAGAGAGAGGCGAGAGGGAGGGGTAAAGGGAGAGAATCTTCTAGCAGACTTCCTGATGAGCATGGAGACCGACACGGGGCTCGATCTCATGACCCTGTGATCATGACCTGAGTGGAAACCAAGAGTTGGTGCTCAACTGACTGAGCCACCCAGGAGCCCTAAACTTTTCTTAAGATCTTAATTCTATTTATTTGTGCCTCCTGTTTTCACTTGGAACTTCTGCTCAGTTGACTATTAAATAGTTTCTTTCAAAGAAACTGATTTTGGTTTTATAGGTCATCTGTATTTTGTCTGTCTTCTGCGTTTCATCATTTCCTATCTATTCAATGCTATCTATGACTTCCTTTCTTCTCCTTTCTTGACCCTCCTTTTATTTTATTGAGTTCTTGAATGATCAGCTCATTTATTTTATAACTTTAAAAAATTTAGTAAAAACTGTAAATTTACTTGTAAGGACTGCTATAGCTCTGTCTCATGAGTTCCCATATAAAGTGACATTTCTGTCAATGAGTTCTAAATATTTTGTTATTTCTATTGTGATTTGTTCTTTAAACTGAGTTGTCTTTTTAGATAATTTTGATCATCACATTTGTGGTGAATGCTGTTACATTTGTTCCTATTTTCTCTCTTTACCTGAGTTTGGTTACATCCATTAGGCTTTTCTTATATTATTTTCTCCCTCTGGTTTGGAAGGTATTATATCTCTTTACATATGTTTTGGCTATACCTTTAGGTTGTTAACAGTTTCTCTTCCAATAAAGTCAAAGTTATTTGGTGTTTTTCTCCTTCTCCAGTTGCCTCCACCCTGCATTGTTGTCTGGAAGTTTAATTCAATAGTCTTACATTTAAAAATTCAAGTTAGAGGTTAAACAGATTCACTGGAATATGTTTTATCCATTTCTTTGCTCAGTGTGGGCATCAACAGGCCATTCTCCTCTGGTTCACTTTTCTTCTTGCTGAAGTATCTCCTTTAGTAGTTTTCTCTGTGAGGGTCTGGGTGGTCAAGCTTGTTTCTCATTTCACACTCTGATAGGATCTTGGCCTCCTTTATGGTCACTCTGGAACAGCAGCCTCGGAGGGCACGTTGAATGCTATATACCCTTCACACTTGGAGGCTCTTCACTCATTATCTTCTGGCTTCTGTTGTTGCTGAAGAGACATTTGCTGGTCGTCTAGGTGTCATTCTTTTGTAATCACATATGTTTTCTTTTTGGTAGCTTTCAATACTTTCTTTCCCCTTTATATTCCGTAACACTTTCCTCATGGTTGACTTATGTGTACCCTGCTTAGCACTCGGTGTGGCTCATTAGCTGAAAGCTCTTACTTTCTCATCACATCGTGAAAGTTTCTAGCTGTGCGTCCTTCAAATACTGTTTCTCTACCATCCACCATTCTCTCCTTTGTGCATGTTGCAATCTCAGTTTCTATTCTGCATCCCTTACTGCACCATCCACCTGTTTACTCTTACTCTACTTTGCGCTGCATTCAGAATGAGCTTCCCTACACATACGCTCTCTCCGGCCGGGTCCATATCCCAATGTGATTTAAAGAATTCCAATGACTATATTTTTCACTCCCAGGATCTTTAATTGACATTAAAAAAATGATCTGTTATTAATTCATATTCTGATTCCTACTATTTTGTTACCTTCTTGCACATTATTCCTTTCTTTATCTCTTCAAGGCTTTCAAAAGGACCCTAGAGTCGTGTTTTGGGGTTTTTCTAATGTTTGCCTTTCGCCAGTGGTGAATGCCTTAACGGAATTTGCAGTGTTTTGGCTGTCACAGTTAGTGTGATATGTAATGTTCTGCAGAATCTGGTGCTGAGAAGATGGGATTCTCACTCTCTGCCACCTTCCCCCAATACTGCTCAGTGGTTTTGCAGTTGTTTTTCCTCTGCTCCTGAGAGTCCTGGTCCAGACCAGAGCTGCTTTGGCGGATCCCTGCTCCCAGCCCATGGTGATGCTGGGGAGGGCACAGAGAAGGTCACGGGGTCAATGACACATCAGCTGTGTGGCTGCTCTGCTCCCCAGCTCTCCCTAGCCTCCCCCCATTTGCTCCTGGGTTCATCTGTAAACCTATCTGGGGTTTCCCACCACACGGGATTGCCTAGGTCCCTATTGGCCTCAGGAGTAAAACTCCTCCCACTCCTGCTGGACACTTGGCCCAGAGCCAGGAATGACCCAGCTTTCGTTCCTTCCCCGCCACCGTGTCTGTTTCAGGTCCAGAGCTTTATTTTCTATTTGAACGTTGATAAATAACTAAAACATCTACTTAATTAGCTTTTGCTGTGTTGGAGCAAGGAGGACAGTTGCAGTTCGAACTGAGATGCAAAGTTGCCTGGAAGTCCAGTCCGACAGCCCCACAGACCCGGTTGGTGGAGGAGCTCAACCAGCGAATGAATGATACAGTGCGTTTCTCCAATCTCAGGTATCTTAGGGGCTATGAGTCTCCTCCTTTGAGGGTACAGAAAGGGAGCCTTCCAGTGCTGGAAGGAATCAGGGTGTCGTCCATTTCTTCACCAAAGGCAACCAGCGGCACACAGTCAGGTTCCAAATCTGGGGGGTTTGGAGAGGAGGCCGCAGGGGAAGGAGAGCAGCTTAATGCAAACCGGGTCCCCAGCACAGCCGGTGTGCGAGGCATACGCTGCAGAGGGAGATAATGAGGCTGTCTCTGGATGGGCTGGTGGTGCTGTCTTTCCTAATGGGATGTTAAATGAAGTTATGTCAGACACAAGCTTACTTGTTTGGGAAAAGACAACACATTCTCATCTCCAATTCCACTTAGTAGCTGCTGCCTGACATGACGAACAATTGAAAAAGTGGGAGCTGATGCTGGTGGTGGTGGTCTCATCAAGTGCATCCCTTCGTGCATGTGTGCAAGTGTGTGCACACACATAGATGTGTGCATGTGCAGGACAAGGCGAGAGAGGGAGAGACAAAGAGTGAATGTGTGCCTTTCCTAGGCTGATCCACATCAGAATGCATCGTATTTGGCATTTCTGGCTCCAGCCCTGAGCCTGTCGGCATCTCCTTCATGAGGTCCTGGAGCTCCGTAAGGTCAGTGACCCTGCATTTGGAATTGTACTGACTTTTCACGGCTAACAGCCAACATGCTGCCAAGAAGGGATTTGATTGTTGAATCTATCACATCTTGCAGGGAGTGAGAGATGAAATCTTGAAAACCCAGGATATTGCTAGTAATTATTAAAGCAAGTAGTTTATAGATCAATTGCCCCATCCACTCAAGTGCAAATAGTCTGGGACCTCAACCACATGGAAATCTCTGAAAATATTTGTGTTCAAACCCCTTGGTAAATACTCCCTGTGGTGCTTTTGGTGCACAAGGCAATAAAAGATGTTTTGTTTCAGTGCACTCTTCCCATGATTTAAAAAGGAAATGGGAGAAGCGTACAGCAGCCCCGCCATCATGCATCCTCGGAAGCTGCTCAGCCACAACGGAACATCTATTCTGTGCGCTAAGGGGGATCGCGAGGACCATAACATACAACACAATTTGTGTTGAAGCAGTAAGTGGTAAACTTTCCTCCTCTACAAATACAGTTGGTTAATCTCATTTTTAACGTAGCATAAACCTTGCCCCATAAACACGGCATGAAAAATGGAATGATGTGAGACCACGCAGAGGTGACGGTGCTGGTTGAGAAGGAAACGTGGGTGCCGCCATCAGCCAAAGCTGGACCAAACAGCCACGGGAGCCAATGGTCATCAGTGTCTGCTTGCCTTCAAAATTTCTCATTCCTGTTTGTGTCTTTATTGGTCTCTACTGGATTGAAAAGACCCCTCATTTAGTATGTGTCTCATAAATCACACTTTTGTTCATTCGGCAGATAACTGTGAGTGTAGACAATGTGTTTGGAATTTTGTTGGAAGTAGGGACTTGGGGGAGGAGCCACCCACTCTCAGTGAAGGTGAGGCATGGAAAGGGCATGGTGACAGTCAAGAAACACCTCAAGAAAGGAGACCATGGAGATAACCACTGGGAAAGAAATACACAGTGGTGATGAGGTGACAGGGTATGTGTGGGGTCCAAGAGCAGGTCACCTGCTGTTTTGTCTCCTGGTACCAACTGTTCTTTTCATTCATGATGCTCATGACACTTCCGTGCTTCCTCAGGCTCTATGCAAACCAAAATCTTTTCCACCTTCTTCACTTGGTCATCCTTGGGCGCAACATCACGCGGGTCCTGCTGCAGTTCATGTGCTTGAATCAACCAACCAGCCAACCAACCAATCAGTATAGTAGTGGAAACCTTTGCTGACCGGCCTCAGATAATGTGGGAGTTCTGTTAATCCCCTTGTCTCTCTTTCTCCCCACCATGCTGCTGTGTGCTGTGTGTGTTACAATTACACACTGGTGGATAAATCGTTAATTGTCTCTACTCATTTCATGGGTCGCTAGGAATCTTTTTCCCAACTAAGTTATTTCTCAAGGGCAGAGATGTGTCTTCACTTTCTTTATTACTCCTCACAATCAATGCATCTGGACACCTCACGTCTGGGTCGAGTCCCGCGCCAGGTCCATACCTGCCAGCGTGTTAGAATTTGTGTTCTTGCGTCCCTGGTTAATGACGGTGCGGCTCTGTCACTGGAAGGAATGGGAAGCTTGTGTAATTGGAAATTCCCCATCTCAGACATTACTCAGGTTAGGTGAGGGCAAGTCAGTTTGACTTTCATTTCTTGAGGTTTTATACCCTGTCATTCCTTATGAATATTCTTTCAGAAAATCTGGAAAAAAAAAGAAGATTCTGGGCCACAGAGAGAATAGGGAGGTGAAGAAAGATTCTCAGTCTTTTCTTTAGAAGTCGACTGATTGTTCTAATCAGTCTTAGGAAAAGTCAACCGCAGAGCCCATGGACCGTTAAGAATCTGTTCTGTCCTCAATGCCTTTTCTTCCCCACCTTTTCTCCCTCCCTCCTTTGCTCACTCTCCTCTTGGAGATGGTCAGCGGTGAGTGGAATAAAGCAGGAAAATTATGTCCAGGGCCGTTCCACAAACACTGGTGTGGCTCCATCACACACCTGTCACCATGTGATGCTGGGAATTCAGGACAATCAGGGCCTCGAGGAGTGTGTCCTGCTTGTAGGGGTGGAAGTATCCGGAGGAAGTGCTGGGAAGTCACCCAGAAATGGCCGGCTGGGGTCAGTGTTGGGTGACTTTGAGTTCTAGAGCCCAGACATCCCTTTGTTGTATCGTCCCCTCCTGTCACTGCCCCTCCTGGACCTTTCTCTAACTCCTGGACACAGCTGGCCTTTCCTTCAGCCTTTTTAGTCCATATCATATGACCGAAGATTGGCTGTTTTATCCCCTATTTGTTCAGAGTGAGACAATCCTACGGAACAGTTTATGCTGGCAATGTGGATCAGAAAGACATGGCCCCGGGATTTGGTGGCCATTAGATCTTGACTGAGTTAATCCATGTCTTTGAACTTGCATTTCTCCTTCTGTCAGATGGAACCAGCAAGAACCACCTGCAGGGTGGGGATGAAGGCGCAGTGGGGTAAGGTTTTACAGAACCACTTTGCAGATTTGAAAGTGCTCTCACATGTCAGCTAGATAGGATTACTGTGTTTGGCTGCTGTCACCAAGGAGTCTAAAATTTAATTATAGAGGTGCAGCTCCCAGTTATGCTTCCTTTCTAGTCCAGTGACTGTGTTATTAGCAGCACAGAACAGGTGGTCATTTCTTGAGAGATGGGTATAGGATATGAATCTATTCTACAAATATTTATTAATCAAACACCTACTATACATTCCTTTTGCTTGGCCCCGTGCATAGCAAAAAAAATGAACAAAACACCATCTCAATAGAATCTCCTTTTTTCTTCTAAAAAGCTCTGTTTTGTCTGATGACATTTGTAGAGTTCCTGCCAAAGACGCCTATGTTTTAATCCTGGTACTTCTGAATGTGACCTTCCAGGGAGAGGAGGATGAAGGTTGCAGATGAGCAGGCCTTGAGATGGGGAGGTCATCCTAGATGGTCTAAGGGGGCCTGATATCATTGCAAGGTTCTTAAGAGTGGACAAATGTTCAAAATCATTAGCCATCAGGGAAATTAAAATCAAAACCACCTTACGCCAGTAAGAATGGCAAAAGTTGACAAGGCAAGAAACAACAAATGTTGGAGAGGTTGTGGAGAAAGGGGATCCCTCCCACATTGTTGGTGGGAATGCAAATTGGTACAGCCACTCTGGAAAACAGTGTGGAGGTCCCTTAAAAAGTTAAAAATTGAGCTACCCTATGACCCAGCCATTGCGCTACTGGGTGTTTACCCCAAAGATACAGACGTAGTGAAGAGAAGGGCCATATGCACCCCAATGTTCATAGCAGCATTGTCCACAATAGCTAAATCGTGGAAGGAGCCGAGATGCCCTTCAACATATGACTGGATTAAGAAGCTGTGGTCCATATATACAATGGAATATTACTTAGCCATCAAAAAAAATGATTACCCAACATTTGCAGCAACATGGATGGGACTGGAGGAGATAATGTTAAGCAAAATAAGTCAAGCAGAGAAAGAGAATTATCATATGGTTTCACTCATTTATGGAACATAAGAACTAGGAAGATCGGTAGGAGAAAAAAGGGAAGAAGAAAGGGGGGGTAAACAGAAGAGGGAATGAACCATAAGAAGCTATGGACTCTGGGAAACAAATTGAGGGCTTTAGAGGGGAGGGGGGTGGGGGATTGGGATAGGCCGGTGATGGGTATTAAGGAGGGTACGTATTGCATGGTGCACTGGGTGTTATATTCAAATAATGAATCATGGAACTTTACATCAAAATCTAGGGATGTACTGTATGGTGACTTACATAATATATTAAAAAAATATTATAGAAAAAAAAGAAGAAGGACATTGGACAGTGTGAGACAGACTTGCTTCCCTGGCCTTGAAGATGGAGGGAGGTGCCATGAGCCAGGAAGTGTGAGCGACCAGTAGAAGGTGGAGCTGGTGAGGACACCGATTGTCCCCTAGAGCTTCCAGAAAGGAGCCCAGCCCTGCCCACACCTTGACTTCAGTCCAGTGAGACTTCCGACCTGTGGAACTGTTGGGGAATAAGCCTGGGTTGCTTCACACCACTGTTTTGCCATAATCTATCTCAATGGTAATAGAAAATTAACCACATATTACCACTTCCTTCTCCTTAAACCTTACCCCCATTCAGCAAATATTTACTGTGTTCTTTTTTAGAAATCTTTTTTCAAAGGTGTTATTTATTTATTTGACAGAGAGTGAGAGAGCACAAGCAGGGGGAGCGGCAGGCAGAGAGAGAGAGGGAGAAGCAGATTCCCCGCTGAGCAGGGAGCCCAACACGGGGCTCGATCCCAGGACCCTGATATAATGACCTGAGCCAAAGGCGGACACTTCACTGACTGAGCCACCCAGATGCCCCTATTTACTGTGTTCTTATTATGTCCCAGTCTCTGAATAAGTGCCAAGTCTGGAATGCTGGTGAGGAGAACCAGACCTGCTCGGTCCCTGCCCTCATGCAGCTTAGTGTGATTGGGGAGACGATGCCAATGAAGCAGGTTTGGAACCCCAGCTGCGAGGCGGGCCCAGCACGACAGGTGTGCAGCACCTCCGGGGATCCCAGCAATCTCGCGATCTGTCAGAAAATCACCCTGAGATTGCCCTGTTGGCCCCCACCCAGGTGCGTCCTCCTCCAAGGAGCAAAGGAAGGCCAGCCTAGAGCTGGGGGTGTAGGCCGCCCAGTTGCAAGGTGCTGGCCAGCTGAACTAGGGCGCTGCTCTTCAGAGCAAAGCCCTTGACCCAGGAGCCTGGGCGGTCCACTTCAGGTGGCTCCCGGGCAGGCCAGGTCAGGGGTGATGATGCCTCCTCCTGTCTTTCTGCTGCACTGTCAATCAGTGGAAGAGACATCAGAGACATTTACGGAGCACAGCTCATCAGTTAAGCATTCAATTAATTAGGCAATCATTTCTTTGCACTTGATTTTCATTACAGTGAGTTTATTTTAGTTTCTTGTGTAGGAAAAACAGGTGCTCACATTAGCTCCATCAGCTTCCTGTTGCTGTTTGATTCACATATTATTTTTAAAATAGGTTTATTTTGGGGGCAAATATGACCTGAAAAAACCCACTCCTATTTACTCACCCGTGTTGCTATTTTGGTGGCGGTGGCGGTGGTTTCTCCCCCAGCGCTGGGATGGCTTAAGAACATAAATGAAGCTCCATGACATCACACACCACTGTTCCCTCTTGCTCAGGAAAGAAGCCCGAGTGTAAACAGTAGGAACCGACAATAGGCGAGGACCCCGCGGAGACGGAGCCTAACATTGTTTCCTAAAAGGCGATTCTTCATCCTCATCTGGATGGCTTCCAGGCTCCTCCCGATGGGTTCAGTCCCTGGGACGTCAGGCCAGTGATGCTCCCGAGCGCACACCCAGGATACAAGCCCACTTGCTCACGCCTCACACGGCTGCTGCTGGGTCAAATGCCCCAGGCCAGGGCCCTGCAGGTGCCAGCCTGGCACGCCGGGCCGGGGATAGGCGTCCACAGTCACAGTACAGGCAGAATGAGTGATATGCACGTTAATTACTTTCCCCCAGTCCCTGCTCCTAGTGGGAGGACATACACAGTTTGCTTTCTGCCTTCAGAGAAATGTCAGCGTGCTGCTTTTCCAGCAAGCAGCTCTTGTGCAGTTTTGAAACTGGATGCAAGGATCCTTAAACTGCCCCCTCCCTACTCCACCCTCCCATCTACATTTCCTTTGTGTGTGATATAAAGGGTTAATATAAAAATAGAAGTTCTCAAGGCATTATAGAGTTCTTCTTAGGTTCCCATGGAAACCAAGCAGTGCAAATATGTGAAGGTTTTTTTTTTTTTAAGTTGGCCAAAAATTTCATCCTCCGAAGATTTGGGGTCATTCTGCCTTATGGCCTGGGAAAACTTTTTTTTTTAAAGATTTTCAAGAAATTAATAAAATCTCTTCACCTGTCCCCACCCTCCCACATGCACCCAAGCCAGACTTCTTTTTTTTTTTTTAGAAGTATCCACTAGAAAGGGTCTTTTTGCGCCATTTCCAATACAACCCCTTGAGGGTTTAAAAAAAAAAAATCCTTTTGAAACAAAGTTTCTTCTCTCCAATCGCAGCAAGGGAATACAGATTATTTCTTTCAGTTTCAAGTAATCTGGAACAAGTCTGGTCACCGACCCTGAGCTGATGGTGACAGTATCCCTTGGGGACACCCGGAACAAACATTCTGAGGGAGCAGAGCCCTGGGTCACGGCTGCTTTTGCTGCTCTTGCCACTGGTCAGACAGACAGCACTTGGTCAGCGGAGACCTCTTCAGGACGTCGCTGCTGCAGCTGGAGGGCAGAAAATACATAAAATTAGGACTTCTGTCCCCGTTGCTTGATTTCATTAGAGGGTGTTGGCTCTCAGCAGTTTGTACGGCATGGCCCGGGCAGAGGAGAGGAGCCCCAGCAGCCGCCAGCCGGCGGTGAAGCTGGTTTAGGCATGAGCCCCAGAGCATCGTTTCTCCTGCTGGACCACTCCCTGCAGGGCCCTGCTGGACCCCTTTCCCAGGCCCGGAACGAGCCCCCAGGCTGTGCTATGGCTCCAGGGGTCCCTCAGCAGCCCCTCTCTGGGAGAACCTCCCTCCTCTGCAGGAAGCCATGTGACAGGGAGGCGACACTCTCTCCAGGACTGATGGGTACAGGGACAAAGGTGGACCCTGAATTGGGCCAAGGCCATGCTCTATCTTCCTGCTTAGATCGACCCATTCTGTGGCACTTCCTCCACTCTCTTTCAGGTTTCTCCTGACCACACTCCTGCCTGAGTCCAACCCTTGTCTCAGGCTCTGTTTCCAGGGAGCCTGACCTGCTGACGACACTCCTGGATGGATTGTTTCAAAGGTAAGCAATGATGGGGCGCCTGAGTGGCTCAGTGGGTTAAGTGTCTGCTTTCGGCTCAGGTCATGATCTTGGGTCCTGGGATCAAGCCCCACATCTGGCTCCCTGCTCAGTGGGGAGTCTTCTTATCTCTCTCCATCTGCCCCTCCCCCTGCTTGTGTTCTCTTGCTCTCTCTCTCTTTCAAATAAATAAATAAAATCTTGAAAAAAAAAGGTAAGGAATGAGGAATGCCTTCTGTTTTTCATCCCCAAAAGATGCTGAGGGCTTCTCCAGGTACCCATCAATGTGACTTTATTGGAAATAGAGTCTTTGCTAGTTGTCACCCAGTGTAGACGAGTGAACGGAGATGAGCCCTAACCCTGGGTGCCTGGTGTCCTCTGGGAATGATTTTTTTCTTTGACTGCATTTCAGCTAGGTCCCTCTGATCTCCTTCTGGACCAGGCCTTGACTTTGGCCCCCATCCTGTCCTTGGCCCACCCAGCCCAGCTGTAGCAAGAATTTTGCTAAGTCAATTTAGTGAGAATCCCCTATGCTTGATGTCCCCTCTTAGTGATTTTCCACCCTCAGTCTGCTCTGTGGCTACAAATCCCCAGCTGACTTTGCTGTTTTTGGTTGCAGTCACTCTCTGTCCCATGTTGCAGTAGTCTTTAATAAGTCCTTCCTTACTATTTAAACAAGTGTCAGAATAATTTTTTCTTTAGTAGACGAACTTATATAAAGGGGAAATTGGATAGACATGCACGCAGGGAGAATACATGCGAACATGGAGTCAGAGATCGGGGGGGATGTATCCACAAGTCTGGGGACGTTGAAGATGCCAGCAAACCACTGGAGGGAGGCAGGAGGTAGGAGCCAACCTGCCAACCCCTTGAGCTCAGACTTCCAGCCTCCAGCACTGGGAGAGAACTACCGTTTGTTGCGAAGCTGCCCAGCCCCGGGGTGCTTTGTTACAACAACTCCGGGAAACCCACACACCCTATGCACCCTCCCCTTGCATCTGGGGACATACCCAGCTCCTGCCCTGCCCCACCCCAAGCCTTGCTCATTCTTCTGTGAATCCAGCATGCTCCCAGGAAGCTGAGACACAGGGAGTCTGCAGACTGTGGGCTGTGGAGCTGAGCATGGGTGCTGGGTGGGGGGAGGCTGAGGCTAGCAGGACCCCGAGGGGGAGCAGGAGCTGCTGCTTAATCCACACAGCCACGTGGGGGGCCCTGTGTGGGCCAGGAGGCTCTGGACCTCACGTCGCTGCCCTTCCACGCTGGGCCGCCACACGCACGAGCCTCAAGCTCCCAGGACATCAGGAGAAGCGCCTCCCCACTAGACCTTCACGCGGAGGGGCTTCCCTGCTGGAAGAGGCAGCTTTCTGCATGGTAATCATCACTGGGCCTTTTTAATGCACTTTCCCACATGAACAACAATGTTCAACAGGATGTCAGTCATCAGGCAAACATAATTGGATCGGGAAAATGTTATATTGTGGGTTAAGTTGACTGATGGGGAAATGTCAGTTTTATTAACATTCTTCCTTCAGACGATAATTTTGTATCCATAAAGATGAATGACAAAAGACTTACAGAAGGCGTCAACTTGGAAGATGGGGTCCTTTTAAGCAAGTCTGCTTTTCCTTCCTTTCTTCCTTCTGTTTTTAAATATTTGATCCCTCTGCGGGGAACTGTTTCCATGTTGTTGGCCTGGGATTGGGAACACCATCCACCGAGCAGACTGGCCGAGCGCCAGGACACTCTCTGGACGCTGTGTGCGGGGACGCTGTGTGCGGGGTGGGCACCGGCACGCTCCCGTGCGAGTCCTGAAGGGGGCTGAAGACGATGGAGGGGGTGGCGCTCGGCATCAGCAGGGGGGCTGACGGGACCCCAGCCCGCCCCTCACGAAGGTTATCTTCCAGGGAATGTGCTCTCTGTAGTTACAAGACTTCAACACTGGCTTCCAGTTCCCTTTTCCTGTTTTTGTTACCCCGTGGAATATGCTGGAAGGCTCTAGGCATCTCCTCCCACCTGGCCTCTTGCATAACTCCTTAGTGAGCAGTTCCCCACCTGCTCAGGCCTCTCCGGGAATACTTTCCCCTCAACGTGATTTGGGCCCTGCATTTAAAGGTGAGACCATATGACACTCCCCAGCTTCTAGAGGCTTCTAATTTCCCCCAGAATTACATCCAAACCTTCCCGGGGCCTACTTGACCCACATGCTTCACCCCTGCCTTCTCCTTTGCTTCATCTCCTCCTACGGTTCAGCCTCTGAGCCTTCGCTCTTTCTGCTCCTTCCTCCTGCAGCTCTGTCCCCTCGAAGGTTCTTGGCTCACTCCCTGGTTTTCTAGATGTGTTTCAAAATGACGCACAGGCCTTCCCCACCACCATTCCAAAGCAGTTCTCTTCTCTCTTCCTACCTCGTGCTGTTTTCTTACCTGTGCCTAATCACCACTGAGATCCCTTGTACTGATTTCTTATGCATTTAAGTCTCTCGCACATGCTCTAGAACATTCCACGAGGGAAGAGTCTTTGCCGTTGAGCCCAGGGCTGGGGCAGGGGCTGGACACGGCCAGAGCAGCTGGCTGCAGGTTTCGGCGTTGAATTAATTTATGGTGCCAGAGCTGCAATTATAGAGTGCAAATTGCTCTAGAAAAGTTTGTTAGAGTGAAGAGAAGTGCATCCTTTAGGAGAACTTGCTCCTTAGAAAACACCTTTCTGTTTCTCCAGGAAGGTGTGCAGGTAATTGTGCCGTCAGGAAATGCAGCCTCTCTGCACGCTGGTTCTTGGTCTGTCCTGGAACCGTCAGCCTCCAGGACGAGGGCAAGGGGATCTGTTCTCTGGGCCCCAAGAACTGCGAACCCCATGAGGCCAGTGTGTCCTGCCTGTGGATCAAAGAGTTTCAGGGATTTGCTGAGAGTGACGCATCTTGCACTTGGTGGGGTTCAGATTTAAACACGGAACAATCTTCCCTTCTGGTGTCCAATCACACAATCGTCCATGAGTGTGTTTGAGAGAATGGATGTGTGTGGGGGTGAGTGTGAGAGCCTGCTAGTCAGGGAGCCATTGGAACAACCGGGATTCTGCCCCATCGTGGTCAGAGGAGACCCCCATGCAGGCAGACACCATGGGAATGAACCCACAGCAGCGTCTGCCTCGGGGGCGTCAGAGACAGGCTGTGGATTTCCAGCAGGCACACGGCACACTTCACCTAGATCAGTGATATTCTGGGTTTTAAGATAACTGCCCGGTTCATTACCTTACGGTTTTGCATGTATGGAGTGTCCCTGTAGAAAGGGCAATGGGGCTATTGTCAGCAAAGTGAGCCACCCACAGTGGTCACAGCCCTAATGATTTTGAGAAAAAAACCCAGCCCTCCGTCGAAGGCGCTTACAGAGAGCTCAGGTTCGGATTTGTCTTTCGCCGTCTGTGGGGCGTGCTCGGCTTCGGGGGAGTCCACAGGCCACGCGCCCCCGGCGGACTGTGGTACGGCGGTTCCTCCCTGCTGCCTTAGCACCACTGACCCTCTCGCGTGGGCACAGCGCTCAGGTCTCGGAGGTGCAGAGAGGGGCCTCTGCGGAGGGCTGAGCTCGCACTCTGGCCGGGCAAAGGGAAAAGGAATATTTGAGATCCTGGATTCCTGGGTCCGGGGCCTCCAGCTTTCCGGTGTGTAAGGACGCCGAGCAGGAGAGGGTCTGAGCTGATGACCGTGAAGCCCAGATCTCGCATGTGCTGTACGGCGATGGAGGTTTTCTACCCAGACCACTCCAGCCTCTGCCCTGCAACCGGACGGCCTGAGGGTAAACGGTGACCGGCTTTATCCTCCTTTTCATTTTTGGGGGGATGTGCTGGGTTTACGGCTCCTCGGGCGCCATGGCATACCCTTTGCTCCCTTCCTTCCTGTAGGATCACACACCCTTGCCCATGGCCGGTGACCCCCTGCGCCCTCTTGAGAGAGAAGTGCTCTCCCCTGTGCCGACATAGGCTGTGGCCACGTCACACACGTGGCCGAGGGAATCCGAGTAGGTTCAGGGGTTTTCTCATCAAAGACGTTTTCCAGGAACCCAGATTTCCAGTGCGGTCCTGCTCCCGGGGGACCCATCAGGGATGGAACAGACACAGGAGACACAGCTGCGCTGACCCAGGAAGGGAGAGACCTGTCTGCTTTCTGAGCGGTGAGACTTGGGTTGTCTGTGAAGGCAGCCTCTCCTAGTGGGAGCCAGCCCGTGTGGCCGCCTTGTCCCCAAATCCTCATCTGGGACGTGGAGTCTGAAAATCCTCCTGTGACAATGCTCTGGACCCAAGCCGGCACAGGCAGTGGAGGTTTTTACAGAGAAACCATGACCGGAAACCAGCACCAAGGCAAAGCCCCCCGGCTGCCTGCAGAGATGGGGACCGCTTTGATAATGAGCCGCCCGGTGCACATTTCTCAGTCTGAAATGTGTGTGGAGTGTCACAGACCCTATAAAGACGCTGTCACAGTCTGTGGCATATGTGTTGGAATGTTGGCAGGACAGAATGATCAGAAACCAAGCATAGAAACAACCCCATTTGCTGGCTTTCTTCCTGGCGAGCTCTTGGGGCCAGTCCAACCCTGCCTGTCTTAGTTCAGACGTTGGTGTGCCACCCTGTAGCAGACGTGCCGAAGTCGCTCTCACCTGTCACCTCACCGCGTTCTCCCCGCATCCCCGGCAGGTGGGCAGGACAGATCGCATCCCCGTTTTAGACTCGAGGGACTGGGAATGAGGGACGATGAGTGGCTTCCTACCATCCGGGAGACCATGGAGCTCTAATGGAACTGTGCTTGCTAGTTATAAATTCCACATTATTTATATTATGTCCATGCTTCTCAACGAGTGTTCTGCAGAAAGCTTCTTGCAATGATTATAAAAGATGTTCTCGGAATACAGGACATATGTTTAAAACTATGGGGAATGCTAGTCTCCGTGAACAAGTCTTCTCACCATGGGGCTGCTCAGAGCCTTGACGTGTTTTTGTGCCTCGTGACTCTCAGAGGAGGGGCTGCCAGCCTCGGGCCGATTGAATTTGGGTCTGGACTCTTACTCCCGTGCAGCAGTGTCCTATGTCAGTGTGGTGGCTGCCCACACAGGTCCCTTCTGTGGTCATGTGACTTGCTTTGGCCCATGAGTTATTCCAGGACATGAGCAAGTAGGGTTTGCCCTCTTTCACTGCAAGAAAAAACCACCTCGGGCAGCTGCTCGTCCAAGCAGGATGAAAGACCTGTGGCTCATCCCTGGACCCAGCCGGCTAAGATCCAGCCCAGTGGAGGCCAGGCAAACTTTGCTTGACCTGTGGACACACAGCCAGCAAATGCCACTGAGCTTGAGTTCTGGGTGGCCTTCCATGCAGCACTGGGATGGCAGTAGGCAAGATAAGAATGCTAGTGTTTCTCTCTTTTTTGACCACAGAACCCTTTGTTCATTGAGTGCTTGCACAATAGGCTTGGAGGAGATCCTGCAATCCATCTTGGGGCTCTGCCAGAAAATATGGTCAGACCTGCTGGGCCCAAGGCAAGACGTTTGCAGGGCTTCTTAGATTGCTGGCCTCCCAGTGGTGTGGGTCCCAGGAGGTGAGGTGACCTGGCACAAGTGATCACTTTGGAAATGTTGGGGTACCATGTTATCTCCTGCCACCTCTCCCAGGGGCCTTTCACAATTTCCTGCCGTAAGCCTGCCCGGGGATGGGTCTCCATGACCTCAGGACAGCCAGCAGAGAGATGGCCACCCGCCATGGCAGTGCCTCCCGGTCCTGCTGTGATCTGACCAGGCGGTTGGCATTGTCCAAATTTATGGGAAAGTCTTTATTCCAGCAAAAGGCAAGTATTTTCTTGCTTTAGCCAGGGTAAGAAATCATGGAAGAGGCCCCGATAACTCAGAACAGATGAAGTGTGACCTATCTAAAATTTGTAATCCATCAACACTGCCACTCCCCTGGCAACTTTTTTCCTTTTAGCTCAGAGGGAGGTCATTTTTCAACCATTTGAAGCACCTTCAGACTTGCCACGGATCCCGCTTTGGAGAAGGGCAGGTTGGGTTGAAAGTCTGAGCAGGAAGAGCAGTGATGTCACTGCTTTTCTGCCCAGGTCCTTACAGAGGCAGAGAGCATTGGCCCCCCCACCTACTGTATCGATCTTTCGTTCTTTTCATGGGGTGACAGTGAGATGTCAGGAAGAGAGTGGGGAGAACTGGATGCTTTATCCTGAGAACAACATTGTGATGTAAGCACAGCCAGCTGGCTTTTCCTTGTCCTTATCCCCTTTTAGACATGACACAGAGAATGAGACCCAGAGAGAGTAAGAACAGGGACATGAGAGGCCATGATGGGCACGGAGCATTCCCAGAAGCTGGTGAAGATTCTCCTGTACTCAGAGTCTTAGTAAGGGTTTTTTTGTTTTTGTTTTTGTTCTGTTTTTCCTTCGAAATGAATTTGTTTTGACTTAAGAAGAGGCACTGTAAGGTAAGTCTAATGTTTTCTGGGTTTATTGCCTGGGTAGGATCTGAAATAAACAAATTTGAGCTGATTTTTCACCAAATCACCAGATTGCCTGAAGCTCGAGGAACCTAAAACAGGAAAATCTAAGGTGCAGCACAGATAAATGTGTGGCCCTCACTACTTTCTAAGGGAATATGTGACAAATACCTAAACCAGAGGCTGACAACTGTGGCTCACAGGATAAATCCGGCCCTCTCCCTGTTTGTATAAATAAAGTTTTATTGAAACACAGCCACATCCATTCATTTCTGAATCCTGTGTGGCTGCTTTCATGCTACAGTGATGAGCTGAGTAGTTGCCAGACAGACCACTTGGCTTCCCAAACCTAAAATATTTACCATCTTGCTCCTTCCAGAAAAAGTTGCTGACCCCGGATATAAACAGATTCCTAAGTAGAATTCCTGGATATGAAGTAGGCTTCTAAGATACATGGGTTTCTGAGGGAAATGTCAAGAAAGTCAGCCAACAAAACTTTTCACCCTCAGCTCTCCTGAACTGGATATGAGGCTGACCCATGAATGAGGGAGCTGAGCATAGCAGGTGCTGTTGTCACCCCTCCCTGTGGCCTCAGTCTGGACATAGATAATGTCCAGAGTACAGGAGCAAGGGGTCATTATATCCCCAGGAGTAACCTTCAACCCATGGCAGTTGAGTCAGTACACATCTGTGGGACTGTCCTGAGGCAAGGTCCCTGTGATTTCCCAGAGGCCCCTCTGCAGGATGGAGCCCTACAGGAGAAGCCACTCATTACCACACACTTTCTTTGACCCTTCACCCCCCCAACTCTCCTGCATGTGCTTCCTGGTTCACCTGGCAGGCAGACTATCTGTTCCTAAGACTTGTCATGGGATAACCAACCTAAGAGGCTAATACTTACCAGGCACTTACTCTGTGCCACATTGTGGGGAAATTGCTTTCACGGGAATAGTATGTTTTATTTTTTCTCTTCAAATCTTCACCCTGAAAACATCTCAGGGGGGAGCCAGTTGTAGGCAGAGGAACAGCCAGCAGTGGGGGGAGATACAGGCTTGTCAAAACTGAAACTTGTTCAATTTCTAATACCCTCTTTAGGAAAAGGTATGATGGAACATGCATATTTATTGAGAATAAGAACATTGATCATGAAAAATCACAAAACTTAAAAAGCTGATAAATGCAACAAATATCACGAAACTAGACCAAGTGTGGTTATATTATGTGACCACCTGACCCAGTTCTGGCCTGGTGTCCCCATGTGACATCTCACTGTGGTGTATATTAGCCCAGTGGGCAGTTGGAAGATTCTGGGAGCCCTCGTTCCGTAGGGACACTAACAGTTATAGGATGAGTCATGTCCCCAAAATTCGCATGTTGAAGTCATTAGGGTAGAGGCTCTTTACAGAGGTGATTAAGGTAAAATGGCAGGTCATTAGGGTGGGTCTGAATCCAATATAACTGGTGTCCTTATAAGAAGAGGAGATCAAGACACAGACACTCACAGAGGGATGACCACGTGAGGACACAGGGAGAGGACAGGCATCCACACACCAGGGAAGGAATCTTCAAGAGGAACCAGCCCTTCCAACACCTGGATCTTGGACCTCCAGCTCCCAGGACTGGGAGAAAATTAATTTCTGTGTTTCAAGCCACTCAGTTCATAGTATTTTGTTATAGCAGCCTTAGCAAGCTAATATTCCAGCAATAACTGAACAATACAGAAAGTGAGTGCTCTGTAGGATCCGGTCACTGGAAGGAACTAAGATTTTCCCAATGCAACTTCCCCTGGCTGGATCCCCAACCATGTCAGCCCAATCGAGACCTGAGCCAAGGTCAAGGGTGTGACAAGGAACTTGGGTGGAAAGAGGCAGGTAAGAGGGACCCGAAACTTCATCTTCTCTGGCTTCCTGGAAAATCCATCAGCCATCCTCAGCCACCACATTTTCATGAGACCCTAGGCTTGAAGGACTAGTTCCAAGCAGAACACTTCAGTGGAATGTTCTGCCTCCTTCCAAGGCATCACCCAGGCAGATGCTGAACAGAACGCAGCGTGCTCCCCAGTTCTAGACACTGCCCCAGACCCAGACAGCTCTAACCGCACACATGCTCAAGACCCTCAGGGGTCCCCTGGAGAACACTTTAATTTTGTCTGATAGTAACACAACTTATGGGATCCCCCAAAGATGACAGATTCTAGAAAAGCTATAACAGAATTACAGAAGTACAAGCACTGTCATCTCTACAAAATGAAGGGAAAGAATAATTTTTAAAAATGAGTAGAAAAAAGTCAGAAATCCAAAAGCACAGAACAAAAATAATAATAGCCCTACATATTAGCATTCTACAGGGCACTTTCCCAGGCTAAGGGCATAAACAGATTTCAGAAGGCTTTGCTTAAATTCCCTGTGCTTGGGAGACTATTATAATAACCTTATACTGTAATCTCCATTCTACCGGCTCAGAGAGATCAGACAACTGCTCATCATTGGACATAGCTCGTTGAGAGAGACTTTTGCTCTAAATGTTCTCTCCACATTCCTGCTGCAGGCTCAGTGGGGGATCCAAGGGATAGGGGAGCAAAGGGAAAAGGCAGGTGGGACAGATGTCATCCAGAAACAGAGGGCTGACTCCAAGGAAGTTGTGCCCAGAAGATGGGAGTTGAGGGAAGTGCATTGAATGAGAGCCCCAGGGTTTGACCCACCTAGGTTTTCATCAGAAAGCTGGTTGTTAAATATCATTTGGATCAGGGAAGTGGTTATTGTCCCACGAACATTCCTCCTCCTCTCCTTCTGATGAGAGACTCATTCCACATGCCTCCGTGGGTGATCCCATGTACCCAGAAGCCCACCATCCCCAAATCCACATCTCCACTCCAGACCACTCTGCCTGGCTCTGGAATTCCAATGTCTTCAGTGAATTTCCATGTGGATGACTCCCAGGAAGAAGACTCCTCAATGTCTCACCATGTCCTTCCCACTCATCCCCATGGGATGTCCACGACCTGCTCCTTTTCCAGGGGGTTCCATGTTGGGAAATGATAACTCAACCAATGGCTCATTCAGAAATCTGGGAGATACCCTTGACCCTGTTATCTCCCTTATCCCACACGCCTGATCCACCTTCAGATCTTGCTGATTTTACCTCCAATTATGTCTCTGTGATGACTTCACTTCTTTCCATCTTCACAGCCAGCCACCGACTGATTTTGATATTTGTCATTAAATATGCATGAGTCTTTGCAAAGTACATATTGGTGTTTATCATGCGCTGTAAGTGTCCTTTTGTTACTTCCTATTTCCCCCCTGGGGTGTCAGGGTTCCAGATCTCTCACTGTCTGGTCCATCACCTGTAAATGGGGACTTCCACCATCATTTACTCATCCATTCCTCTCATGATGGACAACTAGTTTGTCTCCAAATCCCACTACTACAGGCAACTTCTCAGTGAGAAACTTCTCAGAACTTCTGAGATCTTACTCCTAGGGTAGGACAGCTGGGTCATAGGTGCCCCCTTTTCCATTGGGAGGTTTGTCTCCTTGATGTGTAGCAGTTTTATACTGATCTGACATGGGCCGTTGGATGGCCGCAGTGTGGCAGACTGTCACAGTCCACGCGGGGTGCTATAATAGAACACCACAGATGGGGAGACTTAGGAACAACAGACATGCATTTCTCACCATTCTGGGGGCTGGAAGTGAAAGATCAAGGTGCTGGTTGATTGGGCCTCTAGTAAGAGCTCTTGTTCAGGTTCACAGATGAACATCTTCGTGTCATCACTTGGTGAAAGGAGAAAGGAGGTCTCTGGGGTCTCTTTGATCAGGGCATGAATCCCATCCACGAGGGCTCTACCCTCAGGACCTAATCACCTCCCAAAGGTGCCATCTCCAAACACCATCACTTTGGGAGTTAGGTTTGAACTTATGAATCTTGGGGGGATTGCAGTCATTCAGTTTATACAGTGGACTATATGTGTTCCCCCAAAATTCATATGTTGAAACCCTAACACTCAGTTTGGCTATATTTGGAGATGGGGCCACTAAAGAATAATTAAGGTTAAATGAGGTCATAGGGATGGGGCCTGATGGTAGGTTAGTGTCCTAACAAAGAGACACCAATACTGACACTGAGCACTCCCTCCCTCCCTCCCTGCATGTACACACACTAAGGAAAGGCCATGTGGGGACTTAAGAAGGCAGCCATCTCCAAACCAGGAAGTGAGTTGTCACCAGAAACTGGCCATGCCAGGACCTTGATCTTGGACTTCCAGCCTCCAGAACTGTGAGAAAATAAATTTCTGTTATTTAAGCTCCCTAGTCCATGCTCTTTTGTTATGATAGCACGAGCAGACTAAGACATGGGTTACGAACATCTTATATCCCCACTTTTATGATGGCATCAATTCTAAGATTATTTTTTAAGATAATCTTCTAAGAAATCTCTTATTCAAATGTAGCCAAATGTATTGATCCCTTCTTTTATGGTTTGTCATTTGCATCTTGTTTAAAAAATCCTTACCAGGGGCGCCTGGGTGGCACAGCGGTTAAGCGTCTGCCTTCGGCTCAGGGCGTGATCCCGGCGTTGTGGGATCGAGCCCCACATCAGGCTCCTCTGCTGGGAGCCTGCTTCTTCCTCTCCCACTCCCCCTGCTTGTGTTCCCTCTCTCACTGGCTGTCTCTATCTCTGTTGAATAAATAAATAAAATCTTTAAAAAAAAATCCTTACCAATCTGCTGTCATACAGATAGCTTCCTGTGTTTTTTTAAAGAAATTTCATTGTTGGTTTTTCATATTCAGGTGTTTCATCCACGTCAAATTTATTTTGGTGTGTATGACACNTATATGACACAGAGGGACTCCTTCTTATCCAAGACTGGTGAGTTCTCCCCAGTGGAGAAAACTCCATTTGGT
Organism: Ailuropoda melanoleuca; assembly: GCF_002007445.2. NCBI lineage: Eukaryota > Metazoa > Chordata > Mammalia > Carnivora > Ursidae > Ailuropoda > Ailuropoda melanoleuca. Next base: position 2,641,747 of record NC_048228.1, read on the forward strand.
GATCCTCCAATCTCTTTCCACCCTTGATGCCTTCCACCATAGAGAGAGGAAGGGTGTATCTGATTGGCAAGTCTGGAAGGCAGCTCGGTTTAACAACTTGCTTCTGGCTCTACTGAGTTATTCCCTGCACACTCAGTGCTCCTCCCTGCAGACCCAGCCCCAACCAGAGGGAGGCCTGCCCTGTCTGGAGGTCTCTGCAACTGGATGGGAGGCCTATTCATGCCTGGATGCAGGAGCAGAGCTCTTTGTTCTGCATGTTAGCCCTTACTAATAACAAAGATGCTATTGTAACCTTTAAGAAAGCTGGGTTCCATCGTTTGATTTCCATCTCAGTGTGTTCAGAAGTCAGGAGAGAAAAGAGGTGCTGCAATTCTGTTTTCTGAAAGATCCCAACGGCTGAAGGGAAGCAGTCATGTGTTGCTGGAATTCCATCATCTCTCTCGACACCATGACGAGATCCTTCTACCCAGCTGGTCTGTGGAGATGCTTCTGTCCTCCCAGTGGCAGGTGGGTTTGTTCCTGAGCGCGTCCTCCATGCCACCCCACACAGTGACTGGATCATTGGTCTCTGCACCCAGAAAAGAGCCATTCCCAACCTTGTGCTCCTTTTCTTCTCAAAATGTTCTGGACTCTTCCCACTCTTTATTCTTCCATAGAAGTCACATAATAGGTTCGTTAAAGTCTATAAAAAATTACTGAAATTGCCCTGACTTTGTAGATTAATTGGGGAGGATTGACAATTTTATGGCATTCTATCTTTCTTCTCCAGTTATTTGGGATTGCTTTCATGTCTACAAACAAAAGTTAGATATCTGTGTGAACGTCTTGCACATCTTTTGTGGGATGTATTCTCAATACCTTATATTTGTTTCCTATTGTAAATGATATTTTTAAGAAGTGTTATATTTGTTATTGTTTGTCACTGGACTGAAGTCCCACTGCCATTTTGAGGGATGAGCCTCAGAGCAAGCAGACGTACAGAGGTCTTACATCGATACTCTGAGTTGATCTCTGTTCTCTGGAGCTTTCTGTGTGCCAGTCACAACTATGAATAACGATGGTTTGTGCTTTTTCCTTTCCAGTCCTTGTCATGTTGATTTCTTCTTGTGTTACCGTGCTGGTCAGGACCTCCAGCCCAATGTTTGAATACAAATGCACATCCTTGTCCTGTTTCTGACTTCAGGGTTACCAATCCTGGTGTGTCTCCATACAGTCTAATGTTTGCATATGTGCTCTGCTGAATACACTCCACCACAGCGACTTTCCTGACCCACACACACGCACACGTGTGTACACACACACAACCCTTAAGTCTGTGACCAGTTCCCATGGATACGTGTAAACACACATACGAGTGAAACAGACACTGCTCTAAACTTTACTTCTGACTATATGACTCCTTCTGACATTTTCTGTTCTCTTCTATTATGCTCTGCCCTACCCCTACCCTATTCTACCCTATCTTATCCTATCCTACCCTGTCCTATCCTATCCTATCCCATCCTCCCCTCCCCTCCCCTAGCCTAGTCTACCCTGTCCTATCCTATCCTATCCTAGTCCATTCTCTTTCATTACTATTTTCACCAAAAATGATCTCACAACACTAAAATGCATGAAAACCTACAGTTTAAAAACAAGGACATTGCTTTAGAAAGTTTATAGGATCAGGAAATTGTCTTCTATTTGTAGGGCATTAATTTCATTTTGTTGCTTAATCATGAATGAGGTTGGGTGTGAAGTATGAGACAGAAAGGGAGTGAGGATGACCCCAGGGATCTGGACCTGAGTCACCGGGGAAGTGGCCTTGTCACCTCCTGAGATGGGCACTGGGAGGGGTATGTGCTGGGGGAATCAGCAGGTCTGCAGTGTGACATGCCCATCAGACCCTGAGGTAGGGGGTTGAGGCATCTGGATACAGGAGCTTAGGGTATGGGGGGCACAGGTCCTACTTCTTCCCTGGGCCTCTGTCCCTTCATACATTTCCATCATGTTAACCACACTTATGTTCCCTACAGGCGGCAGGTCCCTCCCGCAAGCTCTCATGTGCTCTGACCTGCTTATGGCAGGATGAGCCTTCATGGGTCCTGGGTTGTCCACTTGTCTTTATCACAGGATTATATTTCCTTTGATGGTCCTCTGGATGGTGGGGGAGGGTCCCTCCAGGGCAGGTTTGAGTGTGCTGATGTCAGACATCACAAAGGCATCACTGCACCATGTTAATAAGGTAAGCCTGAACATCTGAACACAACTCCAAGTGATTTTTTGCTCATACAGATATTTTTTTTCTCATCCCAAACCCAGGCATCTGAACATCTTCATCTCTCCTCATACAAATGGAAGTTCATACCATCTCCGAGGTTGCAATAATTAACAGGTGCACTTTTATTCGGGGTCTTGGTTCTGGCTCCCGCAATTTGGGTGGGTTCAAACTCATTGGCTGCTGACCTCTTGATGTTAAAGCTTAAGCTCATATTTACAAGTCCACCGGTCCCTCCCTGTCCCCTCACCTGTCCCCTCCCTGTCCCCTCCCTCCTCATACAAATGGAAGTTCATACCATCTCCGAGGTTGCAATAATTAACAGGTGCACTTTTATTCGGGGTCTTGGTTCTGGCTCCCGCAATTTGGGTGGGTTTTCCAACTCATTGGCTGCTGACCTCTTGATGTTAAAGCTTAAGCTCATATTTACAAGTCCACCGGTCCCTCCCTGTCCCCTCACCTTTCCCCTCCCTGTCCCCTCCCTGTCCCCTCCCTGTCCCCTCACCTGCCTTCCTTACCTGTCCTCCTCATCTGCCCCCTCACCTGCCCCCCCTCACCTGCCTTCCTTACCTGTCCCCCTCACCTGCTCCCTCACCTGCCTTCCTTGCCTGTCCCCCTCACCTCCCTGCTTCATCCAGGAGCAGCAGCCTTAGCTAAGGGCCTGTCATTCTGGCTTTCAGTTCTCTTGTAATGCCTGAAACCAGGGGTGTGTTTTTTCTTGGAAGCTTAGATATGCACTTAAAATACATTTTGTTATGTTTTATCCAGTATAACTGGGGTTATTACGTGGGTTATTTTACTAAGGTCTGAATGTTTCTGTCCATCTGTGTGGAGGTGTGGCCTTTGGGAGGTGACTAGGTCATGGAGGTGGAACCCTCATGAATGGGAATAGTGCCCTTGTAAGAAAAGACCCCAAGGAGCTCCCTCACCCGTTCTGCCACATGAGACACAGTGAGAGGATGGCCTTCAATAGACAACAAATCTGCTAGGGCTTTAATCTTACACCTCCAGCCCCCAGAACTGTAAGAAATAAATCTCTGTGCTCTACAAGCCAGCCAGCTTACGTTCTGTCACAGCAGCTCAGATGGACTAAGGCATATCTGGCCTGCCCTCTTGCCAGGATCCCACATCCTCCAGAGTAATCTTGCCAAACACACATGACTACATACAAGGTTTTCCCTTTCCCCTTAGGATAAAGTCCCGAATCTTCACATGGGACCCACTCTTGCCTCCCATTCTCCTTCATCCTTCTCATTCTTCCTGCTTCCCCAAATTCCCATGGACCCTTCTCATCTCCAGCTTCTCACACCTGCTCTTCCCTCCACTTCTGGCTCTAACCTCACCTCCTGCACCTGGTCCTTCATGTGGTTGAGTCTGTTTATTCCTTAGATCTCCTCTGAATGTCATTTCCTCAGGAGAACCATGCATGTGCCCCAAGACTGACGTGGCTCCAGTTTCTCCTGTTATTACAGACTTGCACCCTGTGCCATTCTCGGAGCACCTACACACATGAATGTTTAACAGTAATTTATATATGTAGTGGTTAGTGTCTTAACATGCGTCTGTGATAAGTCTATGATAGTCAGTGATTTAAAGTTGGTCTCACCCACCAGACTTCAAACCCCAGAAGGGCAGGGGCATCTCCTTCTTTCCTGGATCACCATGCCTGGCACTGTGGCTGGTACTTTGAAGACTGGCAACACATTTCATGTGTTTGTGCACAAGGGAATGAATGAAATGCAAAGCTGAGCGAGTCTTTTCTTGCATAAAACCTTTCCTCTGCACCCCCATCCACAGGATCCAGCCTAGGATACTCGACACAGGTGTAGACCAAAGCTTCATTGAGATATAGTTCACATACCACAAAGTGAAATTCAGTACATCCAGTATTTTTTAGTGAATTTACAGAGTTGTGCAACCATCACCACTATTTGATTTTGGAATGTTCTCATCACCTCAAAAGGAGCTATGTACCCATTAGCAATCATTCCCACTCTCCAGCTCCCACCATCCTACTTTCTTTTCCTATGGATTTGCCAGTTCCGAACATTTCACATAAATGGAATCCTACAATATATGCTTTTATGTGTGTCTGGGTGTTTGTTTGTTTTTTTCACTTAGCATAACGTTTTCTAAGTTCATCCACGTTGCATCATTTCATTTCTTTTTATGGTTAAATAATAGTTCACTGTATGGATGTAAGACATTTTGTTTGTCTATTCATCAGTGGAGGGACATTTGGGTTATTTCCATTTGGGGGTTATTTTGATCAGTATTGCTATGGACAGTAGAAAGCTATGGATTTGAATCTGGATTCTGCCACCCATCACTTGTTTCACCTTTTACCCTCTTTCAGAGCTGTTTGTGGTGCATAGGACAGCGACACCCACAAACTCTCTTCAAACAACACAAAAAAGCAGATCACTACGAGAAGGTGATGGACTGTACGAGGTTCCTCCTGTTCCCTGCTGTGAGGTTTGTCAGTGTTGTGTTAGCAAATGAATGGTTAGTGTCTGCCTGCTCAGTTATAGCCTTATTCCCTCCAAGACGAACAGTTAACAGAGGTTTGTAATTAGATATTAAACCACTAACGAATTAAATGCAAATTATGAGATCTATTATTAATAAACGAGAGCCCAGGGTAGTGTGAAGGAAGCGTTTTATACTAAAGAAGTGGATGCGTGTGTGTATTTATTTATTTTAATTTATTTTTTTGCTGAAAGATCTGTGCTTTCCAGCAGCACTAGAATGTAGGCAGTACTTTCTGCAAACAAGTGCTTCTCACCTCTGGAACCGTAACATTGTCATCCCACTGCTGGAAGGTTGGACTGTGAATTCTTCCCTTCTTGACTAACTCCTCTGCTTACTCTAAGATTTTGTTCAGATGCCTCTTCCTCCAGGAAGCCTTCTCTGCTTGCTTTCATGGCACTGGAATTTCCCCTGCCATGGTACTTGTGTTGCTGTTTGCCCCCCGCCACCAGGTCAGGGCTATATGATGTAAGGGTCATGCACACATATATTGGTATGCAATATGATATGAATGTAGTATACACATTGTGTATAAATACGCAATATTGCACTTACATTGTGTATATTTGTATATATTTATAAAGAGTGTTGTGTACACATTGTGTATGTACATATATATAACATATATACATTGTGTACAAACACATATATGCAGTGCATGTATAATATACATTTATCTTGCTGCGCTTTGTCCCTCCACAGCCTGATACTGTGCTGACACACACCGAATGTGTGCCAAGTATGTGAATGACTGGCCCTCTCACCACATAGTGACAGGGCGGGGCGGAAATGTTATTTGTCATCCAAATCAGGTCTGTTGAGAGTGAATATGGTTCTAACAATGACCTTGCTCAGAACCACAAGCCTGTCCTGAGGCTGCCCTAAGCAATTTGAGACCACAGCACCCTTCATCACGATGGGAGCCCAGAGAGCAAGGGAGGTAAGGTGGTGTGGGGCTGCCCATGGCGATGCTGGCTCATGGGAGTCAGATATGGGACAGAGGTGATAAAGGTTGTCCTTCCCTTCCAGGTAGGAGAGGGGAGGACATCTTACAAGGGAAATTTATGCCCTGCTTTTAGGCAGGTGAGGGAGGGCAGAGGGTTTTTCCTGCATCTGCTATTTCTTAATTGCCTTCAGCTCAAAATACCTTTTTCTGCCAAAGTGGCATATTTTCAGGTGGCATATTCTGAACCCTTTTATCCTAAGACTTCCTGGCTATAAGAGGTACCAATATCCGCTGTGACGGAAGCAGATTACCCGGCCCCTCCCTGCCTCAGTTTCTTCCTGTGCCAACACGGGCAGGACCACCACCTGTCTACCAGGAAGCCTGCTGGGGCGGTCACAGGAGGCAATGCCAGAAACAGTTTTGTAAGCTGTACTACACAAATGCTGTGGAATGCTGGCCCTGGGTGGGCCCCAGGGAGGGGGCGGTGGCAGGCCTCCCAGAGCTCAGTCCAAATGGGTAACTGCTCGCTGCACTTAAGAGCCCCCTTGTTCCCACTGCAGATAAAAGGAAAGTTTCCAGGGATCCTTTGTTCATGCAGTGGGTTTGAATTTGCCAATGGCTGAATTTCCCTGTGGGACACAGGGCTAATTGTGAAATGGCTTTGGAGTTAAATGTTCAGTTATTCTTGAAGATTGTGTCGGGATTTGCATTTGAAATGCATTGCCTGGCTGTGAATGTGAATGCTTGGAGGGGTTGGTTTTAAGAGTTCTGGGCTCTTAGTACAGTCTCCGGTAATTTTCCATTCCTGTGATGCCCCTCACCGGGCCTGGGGAGAGCTGTCTCCAGCAGCCTGGACTCACTGGTGGGTCTACAGAGAATTCTTGATTTGGAAACAGGAGAAAGAGAGCCAGACTAAAAATAAAGCTGTGTCGTTAAGTGCACATGGACTATTTGTGAAGTCCAAGTCTTTTGAGGTAAAAATCAATTTATGAAGAAAAATAAAGTTCGCTCCCCCAGAAAGTTGCTCGCTCCGCTCACTCTGGGATTATATTTGCATGGAAAGCAAACTCCCCAGTAGTGCTTCATGAAGAGTGGGGATTACTATTGGATTTGCATGCTTTCTGTACATTCAATTTCCAGAGACATTTAAAAGAATTGCCTGATTAAGCCTTAGTCAATTTATTTTTTTAATTTATTTTTTTTAAAGTCACTGTTTTTAAGGTGGAAAACATCTAAGCCTTGGCATGGAATCGTGGCTGATGGTGGCACTTCATCTATTATCTATCACCGTGGGTGTCAATTTCCCCTATTAGAAAAATTAGAATGAATGTTGTAGATGTTTTAAAACTATGTCTGAGAAATTATTTGCAAATCATACATTTGGTAAGGGCTTAATATCCAAAATGTATAAAGAACTCATACAACTCAATAGCAAAACATAATTCAATTAAAAATGAGCAGAACTGAATAGATATTTTTCCAAAGAAGACATCCAGATGGCCAACAAATCCATGAAAAAATGCACAACATCACTCATCATCAGGGAAATGCAAATCAAACCCACAGTGAGATCTCACCTCACATCTATTAGAACAACTATCAGCAAGAAGTTAAGAGATAATAAGTGTTGGTGACGATGGAGCAAAGGGAACCCTTGTACACTGTTGGTAGAAATGTAAATTATTGCAGTCACTGTGGAAAACAGTTTGGAGGCTCCTCACACAATTGAAGATAGAATCCAGCAATCTCTCTTCTGGGGTATGTAGTGGAAGGAAATGAAAATAGGACCTTGAAGAGATATCTGCACTCCCATGTTTATTGTGTCATTTTTCACAATAGCCAAGATATAGAAGCCACCT
>NC_048228.1:2649437-2703310 GCF_002007445.2 Ailuropoda melanoleuca
ATAAATATTGCTGCAAGAAACATCCTGGTAGATAAATCTTTTTGATTCTCTGTGGTAATTTCCTTCATGTAAAATCTCAAAAGCAAAGTTGCTGGGTCAAAGACATACCATTTTAAAACTGTACACATATTTACAAGGCTTACTGTGAATTCTTATGATCAAAACGGTTTGTAAAACCTGCAAGAATTATTATATCAAAGTAGCATTTACTGAACCTGATGTAGTGATAAATTAGGCTTCAGCTTGCACTTGAATTCTGGAAGCAAATGGAGGCAACAAGGATTAGGAAGATAAACCAGTGGCTAGAAAACAGGAATGTTAATACAAGCCCAATTATTGTCATTATTTGCTTGAAAGGCATTGCCTCAGATGATGAATAAGATAATGATGATGATGGTGATGATGATGATGGTGAAATGATGAGGGTGATAGTGATGGTGATGAAGGTGATGATGGTGATGAAGGTGATGATGATGGTGATGGTGGTGATGATGGTGATGATGATGGTGATGGTGATGATGTTGATGATGGTGATGACGGTGGTGATGACGATGGTGATGGTGATGATGGTGATGATGATGGTGATGATGATGATGGTGAAATGATGAGGGTGATAGTGATGGTGATGAAGGTGATGATGGTGATGAAGGTGATGATGATGGTGATGGTGGTGATGATGGTGATGATGATGGTGATGGTGATGATGTTGATGATGGTGATGACGGTGGTGATGACGATGGTGATGGTGATGATGGTGATGATGATGGTGATGGTGATGATGATGGTGGTGATGATGATGGTGATGGTGATGATGGTGATGATGATGGTGATGGTGATGATGGTGGTGATGGTGATGATGGTGGTGATGATGGTGATGGTGATGATGATGATGATGGTGATGATGGTGATGATGATGGTGATGGTGATGATGGTGGTTGATGATGGTGATGATGGTGGTGATGATGGTGATGATGGTGATGATGATGATGGTGGTGATGATGGTGATGATGGTGATGATGGTGATGATGGTGGTGGTAATGGTAGGGATAATGGTGATGATAGAGAAGATATTAATAAAACCATTTTAGGAGGTTTTACCAAATGACAACTATTTTAAAAAGCTTTATATGCACCTCTCATTTAATCTTTCAAAAACCTCTAGGGTCCACGATTACCACCTGTGGCAGAGATTGCTAATTATACCCCAGCATCTACTTCCCCCTTTTCCTTTTAGCAACAGAACTCTGCTGTGATATTGTGATCCATAATAAGAAATATATACTTGGTCTTCCTCCCAGTTCCTGGCACAGAGCTCTTAAAACCCTAGGAATTTCCTAAGTGATGAGTGATAAAGGTGTCTTTTGTTATGTTAATGAGACGACATTTGGAAAAGTTCCTGGGTCACCTAAGGGTGGGGGCTGGTTGCCAAGGGAACCAATCATGAGTGGGAAGTTGAAACTTTCAGTCCTACCTTGATCTCCTGGGAAGGGGGAGGGGCTAGAGGTGGAATTGATCACAAATGGCCAATGATTGAGTCAATCATGTCTATGTAATGAGCTCTCCCTAAAAACCCAAAAAGCTGAGGTTTGGAGAGCTTGCAGGTTGATGAACACATCCACATGCTGGAAGGGTGACACATATTAGTTCCATGAGGACAGAAGCTCCTGCTTTTGGGATGCTTTGGGACCTTTACCCTATGTAATCTGCCCACCTGGTTATTCATCTGTATCTTTTATAATATTCTTCATAATAAACTAATAAGTGTAAGTAAATGTTTCTCTGAGTTCTTTGAGCCACTCTAGCAAATTAACCCCTGAGGAGGGGTTTATGGGATCTCTCATTCATAGCCCGTTGGCAGAAGCACAGGTGATAACCTAGACACACAACTGGCATCTGGAGTGGAGGGTAGTCTTAGGGGACTGAGGCTGTCACCTGTGGGGTCTGATGCTGTCTCCAGCGAGTGCAGAACTGAACGGAATTGTAGGACACCCAGCTGGTGTATCCTTTGTGCTTCTGATGGACTCGGGGTTATTGAGAAGTAAGGTGAAGAAAACTTCATCCCCAGATGAGCTCCTAGAACAAGGCTTACCTACCTGGGATGGTTATATGAGGAAAAAAAGCAAATGTTTGTCTTGTTGAAATCATCGCAGTTTGGGCTTTTCTTGTTTGAGCAGCTGAAATAACCAATGTGTGGCAAAGAGCCCATAACTAATAAGGTGTGAGACAGGGATCAAATCCAAACAGCCAGACTCCAGGATTTTCCCTCAAAATAATGCTCTCCACCTACTGATGACAGTGAGTCACACCTGTGAGACAAACCCATGAAAGGACCGGCCAGACTGTAACCCTTTTAGAGCGGTTATCCTGGAAATATCCACGAGTCCTTCCTGGGGAAGAGAACCAGGGACAGAGGGTTTGACAGAAAAAGGGGGAAAAAAAAAAAAAGGAAAAGACTTGACATTCTGATGTCACCACCTCCTGGAGTCATTCCTGGGCTTTCCAGAACATCATCAGATTTCTCTTCTTTAAGAAGGTAACCATGATACCAAGGTCTTAGAACTCGGTGAAGATCAAATAAGATATTGTAGGTAAAGGATTGAAAGCAAACCCTGACTTAGAGAAATACTTCAGTAAATGACGCTCCTCTTTGCTCAAGTGTTACTTTTCCATCAAAGCCTGTCCTCCCCGTGTAACAAGCATAGCTCCCTGCACCTGCCGAGGGCGGGTCTCGGAGACAGAAGCCTGGGCCCCGACCAGCTTGCACACACAGGGAGCCTCGCAGCCGGGCTGCCTGCACTCAAAAAGAGCGAGGTCTGAGCTGGCCTGAGAAGAGGCACAGGCTCCCCGGGGCTGGGATCGCAGAGCTCCTACGTCCCGGCTGCCCTCTCTGGACTCTGGCCACTGCCAGCCAGAGACAGGCAGAGTTCAGGAGCCAGGGCTGAGGCTGCTGCCTGCAAGTTTCACCCACCAAGAGAGGTTCGGCTGCCCTTGAGTTCCCACCTCCTGCCAGCCCAGGACCGAGCTTGGAAATAAAGCAGGTGCACAGTCAAGGCTCTGCCGGCTGGCCTGTCTCAGCCTCATCCTTGGGGTCTGAGGCCCTGAAGACGCTCAGAGAATGAGATGTGGAGAGATGAGGGGTGAGAGGGAGCGGGAAGACCAAGGGAAGAGGCTATCCTGTTACCCTGTCACTATTTATTATCCGGTGTAGAACAGGAAAATTAAAATGTGCGGCTGCTAGCAGCTTAATTTAATTGAATGCCTAAGAAAAATGAAACTGGGGACAGGGACAGTTAAAGAACAGTTTTAAAGATGACTGAGTGGCAGGAATTATCTTTAACTCCCGTAGAAAGGAGCCGTTCATCCGTGTGAAATCGATGCTCGCTGGTAACCTGGGTGTGCGGAAGGTGCTGAGGCCCCCGGGAGTGAGGGGGCAGGTGAAGCCGGTCCACCCTCTCGCAAGCAGCTCTCAGGATGCGTAGGAGGGAAACCAGACTTCTGCAAGCTCAAAGGCATGTTCCCGGGAAGGGCAGAATGTTCCCGAGGGCAGGGACAGACGCCAGGAAGTTCTGCTGTTTGGAGCCAACCTGGAGTCAGCCGGCCTGAAGGAGCAATGATAAGGCTGTGAGCACGGGGGGCAGGGGGCAGTGGGTGCAGCAGGCCAGCTGACTCATCACAGGTCTGCAAAATTGTTTGAGATCTGGAAAAAAAAAAATCAAAAACCCAAATGGCTCCAAAACAGACAAAGAAAACTGTAAAATCGGTATTTATAATACTTCCAAAGCCAAATTAGAATTTTTTTCCCCCAGAAAGTGTGCAAAGCAAAATGCAGTACTGATGAATGGGAGTGAACGGGGATGACGGGACTGAAGCCAGAGACAGCAACGCGGGCCTGGCTGGGGGTCACGTGGGCTCCAGTGGCGAGACGTGGCTCCAAGGCAGGGTGTTTGCAAGTGGACGTGGAGTGAATTACGTCAGCCTCTCCGGCCCTCTGTGGTCCTCACCTGCAGAATGGGAACGATGAGAACAGCAAGGTTGTTTGGAAGCTGACGGCAGAGATCCAGTGCTGCGTGTGTCTGGCACACGGGTGTCATTGTCAGAAGTAAACCCTGTTTTTGGCCCAGGGGACTCCAGAGCCCTGCAGAACTGCCCTCCATGGACCCCCACCACAGGGGGCCATCCAGCTCCCCTCCGATCTCCTCTGAGAAGTCTTCTGGAAATGACAGCCTTTGATGGTGGGACAGCACTTCCCGGAAAACCCTCTTGCAGAAGAGCAGATAACAAGCCAGCAGAAGGCGCCATGAAGTCCCTCCCAGGGCCGCGGCACGAAAGGAGCCACGGGGAAGTGAAACACCAGCTCCAGAGACAGGCTGGTTCATGCGTTTCTTCATCCCACGAAGGAGGTAGGCCTTTGAGGGGGGCCACAGGAACACGGGAAAGGCAGCACCCCAAGGCAACGTGTGCAGGGACAGTTGGTCAGGGTGGAGATGCCGTTGCGGGTGAGGGCAGGGCCTGGACCTGAAGCGGCTCCCGGCTAACTTCCCCAGGCCTCTGCGGCAGGCAGGATGTTCAGAAATTGGGAATCTGCTCCCGTGTTTCCTCTGTTGGTCCCTCAGGTGGCTCCCACCTCACCTGGAATAAAGACCAAAGGCCTCCTGATACCACCTCACTGTGGGAAGGAGGCCTCATCCCTACCACTGCCTTCCGCTCACGGGTCAAACCATGAAGGCTTCCCTGCTGGTCCTGAGGCAGGCTGGTCCTTAGCCCTGCCTCAGGACCTTTGCACATACACTCCCTTCCACCTGGAACTGTCTTCCCGCAGGGCTGGCTCCCTTACCTCCTCCAGGTTTTGCTCAGAAGCCCCCTTTATAGGGAAGCCTTCCCCAATCAGCACATTTCAAATCTCAACTTCTTCCCCCACCGACCTCAACTCCCACCCCTGACTTTATTTTCCTTCACACAAGCAATTTTTAAACATATCATATACTTTAGTTATTTATTCTGTCCTTGTCTGTCTCCCTAACAAAATGTAAGTTCCATGAGAGCAGAGGTTTTTCTCTTCCTCTCTCTCTTTTTGTTAACTCTCGTTTCCCCAGAATTTAGGACAGTGCATGGCATATGGTTGTTTAATACATACCGGTTGATGAATAAACACCCCAAAGGTTTGTCCCCCAGACAAATCCTGTTCTTTTCTAGGCACACCAGTAAACTGCAGGGACGACAGCAATGAGCGATTCACACCTCCGTGGACAAGGGCCGTGTTTGCTCGTCAAGAGGCACCGTCCGTCAGGAATTCCCGCCAGGAAGGCATCCGCGGAATGTTGCAGAGTCGAGCCAGCCTGCAGGGGTGCTCCTTGGAAGAAGGCCCTCAAGCCCCAGCCTGCAGCAACAGGGCCCATACCTGTGGAGCTGTGTGCAGAAGGAATCTTCTTAGCCCTGAACAGCAACGTGCCCAAGGTCACCGAGCAGGATGGGTCTCCATGTGCCTAGCCCCGTATGTTCAGAGCTCCTCAGCCACACCAGGTGGGGGACAAACTCAGCACAGCCTCTGCAGGTAGGGAGCCCGGGGACCCTGGCTGAGGGGGTGAGCAGAAGGTCCCCTTGCAGGGACTCAGTTGGACAGCTGCCCACAAGGTCAGGCAGGGGTGGGGCCGAGCGGGCAGCTTCAGCCCTGGGCTGGGGCAGGTGGGACAGCTGGGGCAGCCTGAGCTGGGACCCCGGGAACTGATTTAACACAGGGTGGACAATAGCCAGCAGGGGGCACGAGGATTCTGAAAGGACGGGCACTGTCATCGAGGCACGAGAGTTAAAAATAGGGCGAGACAAATAATCATGGAACATGACATCAAAAACTAAGGACGTACTGTACGGTGACTAACATAACATAATAAAAAAAATTATTAAAAAAATAACATTCATTTTAAAAAAAAGGGTGGGGCCAGAAAACCAAATGTCCCATGAGGAAAGGGATTCTAAACTTGTGTGAAGAAAATAGTGTTCCGGGCAGGCCCAGGGCGGCCTTTGGATGTACTTGGGGGAGAGAAAACGTTCCTCCAGCCCTTCTGCATGGGGATTATCACTCACAGACCCCTTCCTGGCAGTGGGCGAGGCTGTCACCCCAGCTCCCGGACAGCCCACCCTTCAGGGATGAGCAGAGAGGGTCACCTACAGACGCCTGTGCTGCCTTGCCCTCTGAGACACCAGGACCCTGTGGCCTAACTCTGGGCTCCCTCGTCTGGGCAAACACGCCCACCTCCTGCCCCGGCAGGGAGGCCCCCACAGGCCAGTCCCCCTGGCTGGACAGCTGCCCCCACCCCGCTCTCCGCTCACAGGCACCCCACCCTTCCCCCGCGGGCTCGCTGCTCCCGGGTGCAGCCTCCGGAGCCCCACCTGGGCAGGTGCTGCTTCTGGCCTGTGACACGCGTGCGCCTGCTGTGAACTGCCGTCCGTCTCCTCTGTCCTGCCCGGCATCAGGGTCCTGCGTCAGGCCTTCTTGCACTGGGGGGACCCCTCCTTCAGTGCTTGGGAGGAAAGTCTGCAGAGGGAAGTAACCGCAAACTACCAGTGAGACTGACCTGCTTTCTCCAGGGAACATGAGGGACCGGACTTGAGTCCGGGGCCCCATGCTGCCCCTGCATCGGCAAGGTCTGGCCGCGGCCTCTCTTGCCCGCCGGAGTGCGCGGTTTGGAGGGCAGGACTGGGCTGTCTGTCCTCAGTGCCGGCACCGGTCGGGTGCAAGACTGTTTGTTGTCTGAATTAGCAAAAGAACAATGAGTGTGAAGCAACTGTCTGACCCCCTATCCAAGTGCCTCTGGGCGCCCCACCACTCTGATCTCTGGGGTGGGGGGAAGCTGAGGTCCCTGGAAAAAGATTAATAACAGTAGAGAATGCCAGAGGGGCCCGTCTTGCCTCTGTTCCCACAACCCACCATTCTGTTTTACAAACACATGAGAGTGAAAATAATTAGATAGACCGTACATTTCTGGGGCACAGCCTGGGCTGAGGAGGGGCAGACGGCAGGCCTGGCTTCCTTACCATCCAAGCCTCAGGCTGGTCCCTTAAGGGCTGCCAGCCGCCACAGATCCAGGCAAGCTGGGGGGTGGGCAGGGAAGGACGCCGCCTCCGCCCTCAGGTTCAGGCCATGTGAAGCCGTAAGCTGCTGAGGAAGGACAGGTGAACTTCGGGAACCCGGGCATGGTTTCTGCTGAGCAGCACTTTCCATTTTCCGTTGTAAGAACAAACATCATATGGAAGAAAAATGGGGGGAAAATACCTGAGCATTCATTTTTCTCTTGTTTGGGCCAAAGGAATCATCACCCGCAGAGAGTGGCTGGGAATCACAGACGATCTCCTGCCTGGCTGTGGGTGAGGCACCGTTAGCAACATTCACTATTTGGGACGACGGACCCTGATTGGTGCATGTCCTTGAGTACGTTCGGAAGAAAGTCAATGCAGATCCCCTCCTGGGGACGTGCCCCAGAGAAACGAGGACACGTCCCCACAGAGCCGAAGGGAGAAAACAGCCAGTCGTCCATCAATGGATGAATAAATGAGCAGAAGGTGAAGGATACATATAACAGAGCAATATTCAGCCATAAAGAGGAATTCTGATGCACGGTGCCACATGCATGGGGCTTGAAAACGTGATGCTGAATGCACGGAGCCTAGCACAGATGGTCTCAGACTAGAGTCCATTTGCACGCAGCGTCAAATCTATGCCGGTGGGACAGAGATTGGTGGTTTCCTGGGGCTGGGGGCCGGGGGTCCGGGGGCCGTAGCTAACAGGGCAGTTTCTTTGGGCATGATGCAAATGTGTTGAAATCGGTGGTGGTGATGCTTGCAGAACTCTGTGACTGGGCTAACGGCCCTCAACTTGGCCCTTTACACAGTGAATTATATGGTGTTGAATCCTGCGTCAGTACAGATGTTCAAAATAAAAAAGAAAGAAAGAAAGGGGATCGAGGTCCCCCAAGGTGTCTGTGGTAGCCCTGCGTTCCCAGCGAGTGTGAGCTGGGGGAGGGAGGAGTCTTGTCTCCCAGCGGCTGTGGTTGTCCGGGATGTGGAGCCCCTGCTGGCTGCCTGCCCAATGTCAGTCTCCCTGTTTCTGCCCACAGCTCCTGCTCTGGCCCAGGGGGTGGCAGGTACCCGGGCTCCCGTGCCACAGATTCCCTGGCAGTCCCCGGGAGGCCAGGTGACACGTTCTGGCCCACGGGTTTTGGAAGGAAGTCTGGCATGCAGAGGGTTCCTTCCCAAGTGAGAAAACAGCTGGTATGGGGAAGGCTTTGGCTCTACTGCTTTTTTTCTTTTTCCTGCACAAATCAGGGACACAATGCCAACTTTCCTTCCATTGCTCGTAGCTGAAATATTCGAATGCTAACCTGTCCAACTCGTGCTCTTAGGAGTAGGTGAGTCCTGATGAGGCCGGGGGGTGGCTCTCTGCCGCAGACCCCACCACCCTCCCTGCAGTTCCCGTGCGAGGACAATGTGCTTGCGAGGACAGTGGTCCCATTGGCCACACTGTAAAGCTGGGCCTGGCTATATAGAGCCCCTTCTCCCCTTCCTCTACCAGCTGGCCCCTAAGCTGCTCTATTTGTGGCACCAAACAAAGGTGGCAGCGGCAGCAAAGTTGGCCGGAGGATGTGCATGGAGCCCTGGGATGCCCTCCTGATTCTTTCCCAAGAGCCCGTGCTGCCCAGGCCGGCAATGCCAGCACCCTCACAGCCCCGTCTCCTTGTGGGGGAAGGAGCAGTGGGAGCAGGAAGTCTTGGATCATGGCTGTAGGCCTGCTGTGTCCCTGGAGCTGGGATCCTGGGCAGCGTCAGGGACAAGGGTGAATGACTCCAACCAAAGTGACAAACGCTCCCCTGTGACTGAGCTCTGGTGTTGGAACACCTATGGCTTGTCCTCCATTGTAATTCCCGCAGCTCACGGTCGTCCTGGACAGCCCAGGACTTGATTAAGAAGAGAGAGGTGAATCTCTGGGAGCCAGTGATTTACTCGAATGTACAACAGCGTTCTGCCCCATTGAGAAACAGTCTTCTCCTCAGTACATGGAGCCCTAGCCCTAGGGACCTCAGAATGTGACTGCATTTGGGGATCGGGTCTTTAAAGAGGTGATGAAGGTAACATGAGGTGATGGGGCAGACCCTAACCTGATGTGTCTGGTGTCCTTACAAGAATAGATCAGAACACAGACACACAGAAGGATGACCGTGGGGACACAGGGAGAGGACGGCTGTCCACACGCCACGGAGAGGGGTCTCAGAACAAATCAACCCGCCTACACCTTGATCTCAGACCTCCAGCCTCCAGGACTGCGGATGGGGAAGCACACGTCTGCTGTGTAAGCTCCCAGTTGGTGGGACTTGCGAGGGCAGCCCTCACACGCTGATGCAGGGGTAGAGAGAAGACCCTCCGGGGAAACGGCACACACAGCAAACACCCACAGAGTTAGAAGGCCATGAGCTTGGGGTTCTGACAGAGACCACAGAGGAGAGGTGAATGCAAGAGGAATCCAACATGAAGGCACCACCTCCCTCTGTGTGCCCGCAGCCCTGTCCAGTGTGGTCCCGTTTGCTTCCTGTTGGTCTAGGAAATGTGGAATCACGAGTCAGGGCCCCTTCACCAGCCCCGGTGTTTGAATTTTGACTAACACTTGACCATCAGAGGTGAAGGTGGGCAGCCCACCAAGCCAGATCCCGGAGGGAGGCCCGCGATGGAATCACCCTATCCCAGATCGAATGACCATCCAGAGGAGGGAGCAAGGGGGAAAGAGAAACGAAATTGCCCGTCAATAGTTTGGAGCCCTGGGGATGGGGGGATTACAAGGTTGATTCCAAAATGCCATTTGGGACATTGTTTTCAACCCATCAAATAAGGAGGGCAGGGGAGAGAAAGAAGGGGCCAAAGTGAGGAAGGGAATTCGTGGGATGGACCCAGTCTGTCTTCACGATGTCGTGTTTCTGATCATAAAAGTAACAATGACTTCAGAGAACTGGGAAAGAGTGTGAGGGTCAGGCATGGAGGTGAGATTTCTCAGGAACCCACCCGGAGACAACGGGTCTGTCTGGGTGTGATGCTCGGTGTAGACAATCCNCACTTGACCATCAGAGGTGAAGGTGGGCAGCCCACCAAGCCAGGTCCCGGAGGGAGGCCCGCGATGGAATCACCCTATCCCAGATCGAATGACCATCCAGAGGAGGGAGCAAGGGGGAAAGAGAAACGAAATTGCCCGTCAATAGTTTGGAGCCCTGGGGATGGGGGGATTACAAGGTTGATTCCAAAATGCCATTTGGGACATTGTTTTCAACCCATCAAATAAGGAGGGCAGGGGAGAGAAAGAAGGGGCCAAAGTGAGGAAGGGAATTCGTGGGATGGACCCAGTCTGTCTTCACGATGTCGTGTTTCTGATCATAAAAGTAACAATGACTTCAGAGAACTGGGAAAGAGTGTGAGGGTCAGGCATGGAGGTGAGATTTCTCAGGAACCCACCCGGAGACAACGGGTCTGTCTGGGTGTGATGCTCGGTGTAGACAATCCATGTGTGTTCTTGTCACTAGACATCATGTTGTGAGAATGTCTCTCTCGTGATAAAAATAATTCCTTCAAACATTGTTTCTGCAGCTCCCCGACAATCCGTCCTGTGAATGAGCCTCCATAACTGCTTCCTCTATTTATAGGAAAGAGGTTCCTCCACTTGTTCCCGATTTGAAGTAACAATGCCATTGGCGTGTTTATGCTTGGAACTCCATTCGCATCTCTGATGGGTCCAGCAGAACTGCCCCCCGAGTGGGAGTGGCTGAGGGGTAGGCACATTGGTTTCCTGATTTGCAGGGCCAGCTCACTGATTTACCCAGGCCAGCTCACAGTGCGTGCCCCCGCTCTGCTCATCGTGTCTGCCGTCCCTCGTTGGACAACGTATTCACATCTGGAGTGCGTCACCAACGCCAGCTGGCGCCTCCGCTGGCCGTCCTGCTTTCGACCAGTCATGGCTCAGTCACGTGAGAAGAGAGCAGAATACTTGATTTCTGGCCAACTGCTGTGAGTTCTCTGGGCCGCCGTAACAAACCACCATCAACTGGGGGCCCTAAAAGACAAGAGTTCATTCTCCCGTAGTTCTGGAGGCCACGAGTCTGAAATCAGGGTGTTGGCAGGGTCACGCTCTCTCCAAAGGCTCTAGGGGACCACCTGCTCATGTCTTCCAGCTTCCGGTGGCCGCTGGTGTTCCCTGGCTTGTACGTGTGTTCCTCTAGTTTCTGCCCCGTCTTCACATGCTGTCTTTCCTCCGTGTGCTCCCTTCTCTTACAAGGACATAGGCCTCACTCTCATCCACGATGACCTCTTAACTTGATGACATCCGCAAAGACACTGTTTCCAAATCAGGTCACACTCATTGTGCACCGGGGGTAAGGACGTGAACGTACCTTTTGAGGGGACACACGCCAACCCGTAAAAACTGTCTGGTGATGTCACCAGCACTCTTAAATAAGAACCCACCTTGTTCTGTAACCCAGGGCTTAGCGCAGCTGGGATGTGCCAGCCAGAAAATCACACCACNCGCATCTCTGATGGGTCCAGCAGAACTGCCCCCCGAGTGGGAGTGGCTGAGGGGTAGGCACATTGGTTTCCTGATTTGCAGGGCCAGCTCACTGATTTACCCAGGCCAGCTCACAGTGCGTGCCCCCGCTCTGCTCATCGTGTCTGCCGTCCCTCGTTGGACAACGTATTCACATCTGGAGTGCGTCACCAACGCCAGCTGGCGCCTCCGCTGGCCGTCCTGCTTTCGACCAGTCATGGCTCAGTCACGTGAGAAGAGAGCAGAATACTTGATTTCTGGCCAACTGCTGTGAGTTCTCTGGGCCGCCGTAACAAACCACCATCAACTGGGGGCCCTAAAAGACAAGAGTTCATTCTCCCGTAGTTCTGGAGGCCACGAGTCTGAAATCAGGGTGTTGGCAGGGTCACGCTCTCTCCAAAGGCTCTAGGGGACCACCTGCTCATGTCTTCCAGCTTCCGGTGGCCGCTGGTGTTCCCTGGCTTGTACGTGTGTTCCTCTAGTTTCTGCCCCGTCTTCACATGCTGTCTTTCCTCCGTGTGCTCCCTTCTCTTACAAGGACATAGGCCTCACTCTCATCCACGATGACCTCTTAACTTGATGACATCCGCAAAGACACTGTTTCCAAATCAGGTCACACTCATTGTGCACCGGGGGTAAGGACGTGAACGTACCTTTTGAGGGGACACACGCCAACCCGTAAAAACTGTCTGGTGATGTCACCAGCACTCTTAAATAAGAACCCACCTTGTTCTGTAACCCAGGGCTTAGCGCAGCTGGGATGTGCCAGCCAGAAAATCACACCACTGACATCTGGAGTGCAGGAGGCCAGCAAGAACGGGGGAGATCTGATTACCTTGCTAGTCAGGCATGAGGCATGCCTGTATTTAAATACAATTAAAACTAGGCTACCACACGCCTTCCAGATGATATCCAGAAGGGAGGGTCTGCTCTAATGAGTAGATAAGAATGATGTGTAATAAACACATGAGTTATGAGCATGCAAATGATGTCTTGAAGGAAAGCGATTTCTTCCCCTTCACGTGGCGCTACGCGAACCTTGTTCAGTGCATTTGCTGCTTTGGGGGTGTTTATCATAGACGACACAGGGGAGGCTCTCAGGCTGGTTCCTGTGCAAAGAGGTACGCTCAGGGAGGTCAAGCGCGTGCCTTTCAACAATGCTGGCCTCTAGGCTTCTGTCTGTACCAGCTCAGGGATCTCGATCTTCCCACCAAATCCTCCCTCTCCCAGTAGAAGAAAGGAAAGTAAGGGTGAACAGCAGACACTGACCTCGATGTAGGGCCCATCCCCCACAGGCCCCCACACAAGAGCCAACCGCACAAAGGATCTGCAGTTTGCGTGGACTTGACCTGTGGGCCAGTTTCATCTGCAGCATCATTGGCCCTGACAGTCTATTTGGGGAATTAAAGGCATCACCTGCATGGGGGCCGTGCCTTTCGTGAAACTGAGATGTGCAGTAGGCAAGCAGGTGGGTTTAGCGCTTGGAATGGATGGCTCTGGCCTGCCGTCTCTGCCCCCCAAACACGCCTCTGGTCCAGTCTGGGTGCAAATTACTCACCAGGAGCCTCCAGGCGCGCTTGGGGTCGAAATCATTTGCAGCACGTTTAACTTACAGTCGGAGCAGCCAATTCATAATTCAAACGTTCCTGCCTTAAATTGCACGCACGTTGGAGCAGAGTGAAGATGGGGAGATTTGGGTCCTTTTAGAGAAAACCCATAAAGCCCCCATTTCTCTCCTATTCTAGTGAGTTCTGCTCTCCTGAGCAACTTTTCCGCTCCCTGAGAATAAAATGTTTTTAGCAAAAAGAGGCAGCACAAATGAAAGAAGAAAATTAAATATGAAAATTTAATTAAATCCCTCTTTGATCATTCTCCCTAGAACTGATGGAGGGGCTGTTGCCTTTCAGCCACAAATAAGATAACCTCGAAGGCTAATTAGGATAAGGGACCGGTCTCCGAGGCGGGAGGGAGACGCCATCTCCTGACCCCACCCCGTTCACACGGGCCCTTCTGATGAGAGCGATGCCACAGTCCTCAGCTGTTTGCCGTTTCTCCTTTGTCAGGTGCTCTTTGCACCTCCTGTGAGATCCTGCAGGTTTTGTATGACTCCCCAGAAGGGGCTGGGGGCTGTCTGTGGGTGCAGGGCCTCAGCAGCTACACGGGGAGCTTTGGTCCGGATTTTCTAGGGCTGTGGGGGAACTTAACCTTTCCCTCTAGCCCTGTGGGTCCCACACCTCTGGCGGGGGGGCTGCATTGCTGAGATGAGTTAATGACAGAAACAAATGAATGGCCAGCACGTCAGGAAGGAGACGGAAGCCACGCCATGTGGTGTGGGACACTAATGGGGCCCCTGAACTTTGGCGTCCCACACAACACGGAGTCACTTTCCCAGTTAGATGGAGCTCAGGCCAGTTTAAACCACGAGTGTGCGTCTGTACACACACAAGAACACAGACACAGACACGCACACACATATACACACGCACATGTACAGACACACACGGACACACGCCCGTATGGTAGAAATCTGTGTCTGGAGAGTATCTTTAGGACAATACTGAAGAAGCTTTGCATGCTGTCACAAATTTAGAAGTCCAATGCGAGCCCTACATTTTGGGAAAGATGCTAACTTACCAAACTTTGCTTAGGATTGAAAAGGCCCCCCAGGGGCAGATAAAGGGAAAGAAAGGAAGCTGGGTTCAGGGTCAAACCCAGGAAAACATCCCTGAGTCAGGCTGTGGGGGTGCAGAATTCATGATGGCATAATTTATGGGGCGATTAAAGCCTTCCCTGGAACGATTTATGAGAAAGTATTTTGCTAAGCAAATCATGTTGCAAAGGATTTCAGGGGCATTGTTTAAATTATTAACAGAATCCATTGTCTCCCAGTGTTTGGGGGGCAACATTTGCATACAATTAATATGATATTACAAACTATTTTAAACGAATGCTTCAGGACCCTGTCTCCCCTAACAATTTATTGAACAACATCTTTGTTACATTTGTTTGAAAAAATGATGTAGCTAGAGTTCTTTAATTCCTGGAATTTCATTTTTCAGTAAGCCCAGATTGGTCTTCCTTCTGCAGCCCAAGAGGCAGAGAGATGCTCCAGGTACCCCTCCGTGTACCAAACCACCCCCAAATTAGCGGCTTAACACAAGGATTTAATACTTGTCATGATTCTCTGAGCTCACTGACCCGTGGCGGCGGCTCTGGTTGCCTGGGCTCACTCATGAGGGTGGCTCAGTTCTGGGGTGTTCCGGGGTATGGTCAGCGGGGATGGCTCCACGTGGTCTTTCATTCAGGCTTCTTCCCGGCATGGCGGTCTCAGGAAACATTTCGAGAGAGCTGCAAGGCATCTGAAGGCCAAGGCTCCTATGATGGTTAATTTCATGTGTGAACTTGCCCGGGTCATGGAGTGTCCAGACAGCTGGTAGCACATTACTCCTCGGTGTGCCTGTGCGGGTATTCCTGGGTGAGATAGTGCTGGAATGGGTAGACTGAGTCGAGCAGTGGGTCCTCTCCACTGTGGGTCGACATCGCCCAATCCTTTGAGGACTTAAATAGAATAAAAAGGTGGAGGAAGATGGGATTCTCTCTCTGCCTGGCTGATGTCTTTGACTAGACTTCACCCTTCTTCTGCCCTTGAAATGGAACAACTCCATCGGTGCTCCTGCTTCTCAGGCCTTCGGACTCCAGCTGGACTCACACCACCAGCTCTCTGAACTTGGACTCACTACACCACTGCTTTTCCTGGGTTTCCAGCTTGCAGATGACAGATCATGGGACTTCTCAGCCATAATCACATGAGCCAATTTCTCTTAATAATTGTCTTTGTATATATGTATGTATGTATGTATCTATCTACCTACCTACCTACCTACCTGCCTACCACCTGCCTACTACCTGTCTCCGATTGGTTCTGTTTCCTTGGAGAACTCTATCCTAGCTCCTAAACGCACACCTGTCATTTCCATCAAATTCTGTTGGTTAAAGCAATTGCAAGTTCCCTCATATCCCCAAACCCAGATTCAAGGGGAGTGGAAATAGACTCCCACTCTTGACTGGAAGAGTGGCCTTATTTAATCTACTACAAAATATTACTAAAGACTGTTGATTCCTGGGGTTGAGTAAGAGAATTATGTGGCTACTTGCTTTCTCTGGAAGCCAGAAAATATATTGAAGAAACTGACCCAGCGCCTCTTTGAGAGTAACACAGACACGAGATTCTGGATGAGTTCCCCTAATGAGCCAGAATGTGGAGATTTTTTTTAAGATTTTATTTATTTGAGAGAGAGAGTGAGTGAGCGAGAGAGAGAGAGAGAGCACAAGTGGGGTGAAGGGCAAAGGGAGAAGCAGACTCCCGGCTGAGAACGGACCCTCCCCAAAGTGGGGCTCAATCCCGGGATTCTGGAATCATGACCTCAGCCAAAGGAGGATGCGTAAATAACTGAGCCACCCAAGTACCCCCAGAATGTGGAGATTTGAAAGAAGGATTCCAAATGAAATAATTTAAAGGAAAAATTCAGGTCTTTCTGCATGAATGATCTCACATGTCAGTTCTTATCCCAAATTCCTTCTCTGCATAGTGTCAAATGACTACAGAGGATAGACATGTTGAGTACTTTGTGATGTCTTTCTTAGCCATCAGGAACTCCGTCCCTGATATTCCCTCTTGGATTCACTGATCACAGAGAAATGTAGCTGAGGTCACAAGTAGGCTAAGATAATGAGTTAGTTTGCTGGGGCTACTGTAACAAAGGACCACCAGTGTGACATCTTAAACAACAGAAACGCATTTTCTCACAGACATGGAAGCTGGAAGTCCAAGATCAAGGTGTTGGCAGGGTTGGTTTCTCCTGAGGCACCTCCTAGGTGTGCAGATGGCCGTCTTCTCCCTGGGTCCTCACATGGTCGTCCCTCTGTGTGTGTCTGTGTCCTGATCTCCTCTTCTTATAAGGACACAAGTCCTTTTGGATTAGGACCCACACATAGGACCTTGTTTTAACTTGACAACCTCTGTAAAGACTCTGTCTTCAAATATGGTCATATTGTGGGGTCCTGGGGGCTAGAGTTTTAACATATGAACATATAAATTTGGAGGGACACAATTCAGTCCACACAGACTATCTCTTCCATTGGAAAAAGTAAATTAGTAAACACTACATTCTTCCTTCCTTAGAATAGAAAGGACACTCACGGTAGGGGGGAGGCCCACAGGATGGTGAGCAGGTGAATGCACACCCCTCCTAGTGATGACAGAGAAGGGGCTACGACAGCAGTTAGGTTTCTCGTTGACAAGAAACCATCTTTGGTTTGTACAAAAGTTTTTATTTTTTAATGTTTTATGTTTATTTGAATGACTTCATCAAATGAATGATATTGACTTACGTACATTTAACTTGGAAAAACTTAAAAGAACTCTGCTAAACATCAGAACAGCGTGGACGAGCACTAAAACTAACAAATAGAGAATTGTTCTCTTTCTCCCTCCTGAACTCGGTCCTCATCACCACCGCTCACATACTTTCATCCTCTGATATCAAAGACACCACAGGATGGAAAAACCCTTTACAAACATTAATTAATTCTCTCAATCCCTCCTGTGAAGCATGGGGGATCATTCATTTCTGTCTTTTAAAGAGGAGACCTGAAACCAAGAGGCTAAATGACTAACCCAGATGGAAGTTGCTGGAAAGCTAGAAAATGGAATTTGGTTAAAAATTGGGTATAGAAAATGCATTTTGTGTTCCAAGAAGATGAGGAGAAGTACAAGTCTTAGTCCAAAGTGGACTGTTCATTGAAGCAATCAGATGGAGCAAACAGAGCTCTCGAAATTTGGGGATCAAAGGGATTTGGGGTCTGAGTTATCATAGGGAATCTGAAAGAAAATCTAGTCATCAACTCTCTCATGACCTACTTCCCAGCCCTGCCGTGGACCATCTGGCTGGAAAAGGTACACCTAATTCTACTCATGATTGAGTTCCTCAAATCCAGGTGGTGATACTGCCAGTGATGTTAAAAATCAGAAAGGCAGCTTTTTGAGGGTTCATTTTAGGGTTATTTCAGACCCCAGGCTCTCCGTGGGGCAAAAGGTGAGCTCTCAAGAAGCACACTTGCGTCCCCCATGCTGACAGCACCTTTGCCAACCGTGGATCCTTTACTTACTGTTCTGGCACACTCACCTCCATCTGAGGGCCAAGGGACATGGCAGCTACTGCCACCTCGTCCTCTAGACCAGAGCCTTCCTAGAGTGACTTGGATGCTCACAAGGTAGAGAGAGCCCAACTCAAAGTGGCTTAAACAAAAAAGTCAGTGCATTGACTCACAGTCACCAAGCTAGCCATGGTGCTAGCTTCAAGTCTCAGTGACATCACCAGAACGCTGGCCCAGCTCAGCTCCACTTCCCCCTGTCCTGAATCTGGGGGTGCAGATGTGATGTTTGTGCAGGTGCAATGTCTGCTGGTTCCCCAGAACTTTCTAGCCTCTGTGGAGGCATTTTAGTGCAAGGGTGAAAAGCAAAGATACTGGTCCCAAACCACTACTTGAAAACTCTGTGACTGTGGAGAAGTAACTTCACTGCTCTGTGTCTCATTTTCTTCATTAGTGTAAGGGGATGATGAGAGTATCTTCCTCATAGCATTCTTGGGGAGGATTAAATTGGCTCACATGCATTAAATACTTAGCATGGTGGCTTGCACTGCTCTAGACGACACTCACTTATGGTCAGCTCTTATCATTATTGTTGATACTGTTGGCTGATTCCTCAGAACTGGAAGACTATTTGCCAGTAAAAGATTATAGGGATCAACAGTGAAACTCAAGCACTGTCTGGGAAGGAATGAACGCTGTCATCTTGGAAGAGCTAAGAATGTGGGTGCTGAGGCAGGCTGTCTGCCTTCAGTGGCCCAAGCCTGCCATTTCCTGCTCTGTGGCCTGTAACTCCATCTGCTAAATGAAAATAATTGTGCCGACTTTGTAAGGAGATTGAGATTTAGTGAGTCACCACAAGTGAAAAGTTTAGAACAGCCCCCTGTCTATGATAAAACTCCAACCATATTATTAACAGCAATTTACAAGCTTTTCTCTATATACAAACTCCTGTGTGGTGAGGAAACTAGTCATTCTGGTCTTGCTGGTGCTGTGTTCGTTTGCACAGTCCTGGTTGTGGATGTCCCATGAGCCCAGTCCCATGCTGAATGCTGAGCCCACTAGGGAGAAGGTAAAAGACACTTTCCCTGCCCTCCAGAATAATAGTCACAAATACTGAGAACTTGATGCATCACACGCACCATTCAAGTTGTTTACGTCAATGACCTTTCATGTCTCATATCATGATTTTTATTTCCAGCATTTCTGTTTGGATCTTTCTTATAGTTCACATCTCTCTGCTGAAATTCCCCATCCATGCATGTGTCTACCTTTCCATTAGATCTTTTAATATATTAACTATAGTTATTTTAAATGCCTTGTCTTTAAAATACAGCTCCAAAATACAGGTCATTTCTGGGTCTGGTTCTATTGACTTCTCTATTTCTTGACAATGGGGCGTTTTATTCTTCTTTTCTTGTGTCTCATAATTTTTTAAATTAAATTACAGACACTGTGTGTAGAGTAATAGTGAAAACTGAAGTAAATAGTATTTTACTGTCAGAAATGGGATTTTCTTTTTCCTGCCAGGCCATTGGTGTGAGAGATTGAGGCAACTAGGTCTGCAGTTGAGTTGGGTTGGGGTTTGTTGTTGCTACGGTTACCTTTAGTGAATCTGAGACCCCAAACTCCTCCATTTTTGGACTACTGTTATCTTGTGCTCTGTCTCGGCCTTCAGCAACTCCTCCCTGCCTATATTGTGGTGGAGGCATCCCTTCCCAGGCTCTGTCCTCTCCCTGTGATATACTGCCATTGCTTGTTGCTTGTGCAAGATGATGGTGTGGGTACAGACTGGCTATTCCTTCTCTCCCACTTCAGTTCCAGCCTTGGGCAGACACTGTGAAGCCGGGCCTGTGGGCAGGGGAGGGGATTCCCATACTTCTTGATCCTCCTTCCTCCTTAGCACATACTCTGCCTTGTATCTGTAGGGGGTCTTGGGTAGGAGAGAGTCTCCCATCTCTCTCCCAGGGAAAACAGACCTCTGCTTTATACCAGTTCAGGCTCTTGGGTCCTGTCTCATATTTTTTCTGCCTTTCCCTCATGGAAGCATAGCTTTTGCTTCTCTTCTACCCGCTGCATTGAGGAATGCCTAGGAATGGGGCGAAGGATTCCTGCAACCCCCACCCCCAGCAGATGAGGGCTTTTTCTCATAAGAGTGAAGGGGATGCCTGGGTACCAACAAGGTGGGGGTATCTCTCCTGGTCTCTTCTCCTGCCTCTGTGACCTTCCCAGTGGAGGACCAAGGAAAAGGGCTTGAGAGTGAATATGAACACCCCTTGTCTCTGGACTCCCAGGGATTCTAATTTATCCTGCTAGCCCATACTCAGTTTTAAGGATTTATTAAAATTTTAGCTATTTTCTTCCCACTCAGTTTTATGGTGGCCATCTTGTCTTCCCGTGGATTGCCAAGATTAAACAGTTCACGGGCTCCATCTCTCTTCTGAAGGGTTTGTTACCCTTTGGAGTTTAGTTCACCTGATTGCCCTGCCACCTCAACTCTCTTATAGGTTCAAGAAAGGTTATTGTTTGATTAGATTACCTATCTCTTCCTGGGTTTTACCAGGGGAGCAATGTTCTCATGAAGCTTTATCTCTCTTAATCTAAAGCAGGGCTTTTTACAGGTGAATACAAATCTATAAGGTCCACAACTCTCTGAGGTCACTATTCTTATTACTCCCATTGTACAGATGGAGAAACTGAGTCGCTGTGCTGTTCAATCACTTGCCCAAGGTAGCCAGGATCTGATGGGGAAGCCCAGGTGGCTGGGTCTGGAGGGCACACATCACTGACCACCACACCATGCACGCTGTGTCTTTGGGGTCATGAAAACCAGTCAGAGAGACTTAACCAGCTACAACTGTTTAAAGGTCAAGTGTGGCTAAAGACAAAGTATGAACACAACCCAAGGGAAGAGGCGATGAGTCCATCAAAACACATGTATTCATGTGTATATGTGTCTGAGTTGAGCAGGGAGGTAAGATACTATCAGCTGTGTGTTTGAGTCACACCGGCATGCCTGAGCAGCCGTGGGACTTTGGAAAAGTTAATTAACCCTTTAAAGCTCTTGTTACATCATTTCTGAAGGGAGACAGCATTAATACCTCTATCCTAGAGTTGATTAACTTCTCAGGCAAGCCTGAGGAACAACAAGGACCCAGCAGGTGAGTGTGGCTGTGCTTGTATTCATGATGACAGTATCATCCTTCAGACCAAAGATAAACACAAAAAGGTGATGGAGGACAGCACCTGTGCTCCCCTCGTGCCTACTGGCCCCAGTCACACTGACCTGCTTCCTGTTTCTCATGCCTGGTGTCCATTCTTCTATCCTGACCTTTGTGCTTGCCGTTCTCCATGTCTGGATTTCTGGGTTCCTACAGCATTGCATGGCTACCTTCTTTTTGTCTTTCAGGACTTGGTGTCATCTCCTCCATGAAGCCCTCCATGACCTCCCAATCCAGCTGTCTTTCCTCACAGCCCGGGTTCCCTCTGTCATCTCTTCTCCTTGATTTCTTTGCAGCACTTCTCACTCTCTGCATCTACCCTGCCTGTGGATTGATTTACTTGTTTACTGTCCATGTGCCTGCTGGCATGGCAGTCATGTGGGAGGAGGACCTCCACTCTCCTTTCACCGCGGAACCCAGAGCTGAGCTTGGAGCGTCCCATGCTGGGTACACTCTGGAGATCCTGGCTGGACAAATCACTCAAAGCACACTGCACATGTGGGGTTGCTGGCGGTTATTGCTCACGGAGGCTGAGCTCAAACATATTTGCTTCCAGCGGCCTGAGGCGGGACAGGGCAGCAGCAATCGGACACGTCTGGAACATCAGACCACCAGTCCTGCTCTCTCTGCCAGGGACTCTGAGCTCAGTGTGAGCTGGGAGAGAGAGTGCGCTGAGCAGCCTCCCATTAAAAGTGACAACCATGGACCAGCAGAGAGCCAGAACTCTGAGGGTGAGCAACTAATCCCACCAGTGGGCAGGAGCAAATGTACCCGCTTCCCCCTGAGATAACAAGTCCCACTGGCAGCAGCGAGAGCCTCCTGCTGGTGGATATGATGACACGGGATTAGCTGCGCATAGACTGAAAAATGACAGTCAACACCACAGGCTCTATGCTCCCTCACACCAGGATGACCCAGAATAAAGCTTGCCAGTGGTTCCTGGGTGGTGGTGTATGACTGAGAAGGCAGTTCTCATTGGTTCCCGGAGCTAGCATGTGACTGAGGAGACAGTTCCCATTGGTTCCCGAGATGTCATGTGACTAATAAGATGGTGCCTCTTGGGTTCTAGACAGTGAGGATGGCGGCCACACTTGCTGAGGGCGGGGGTGGGGCCGTCCTGGCTGAGCAGGTGCCTTGGTGGTGATGTGTTTCCGGTTACGCTGAGCTTTAGAGTTCGCCCCTGAGCCCCGATAAGGAGGTACTCACCGTGCCTGTGGACACGTGACTTGCCTGTGCTGTGACTTGGTTTAGTAAAGGAGCGACTGGAGCGCTTGCACCCCCGGTGCCGAGCGGAGGCGCGAGGCGCGCCCTGGACACGGCCACTGACATGAGGACTTCATCATCTTCCAATCTCCGATCACAATAAGATGTCAAAGGAAGAAAAGGAGGCCGATTTCTGATCTGACTCCTTTGAGCTTTCTTAGTTACGTAGTCTCTGGAAGCATGACATTTATGGGAAGAAAGCGTCAGACGGAGGGGTGACCCCCGCCTGCTGTTCATCATCTTTATCTCTGGGATTTGCCCTTTAATCTTCCCAGCGCCCTTGCGCACTTGGAGTCTGGGGTCTCTCTTGGTGTGTCTGTTGCTGCAGAACTATCCGCTCAGCAGCTAGTGGCTCACGGTTTTGTTGGTCAGACATTTGGGAAGGGCTCAGCTGGGGGCTTGCCTCGGTCCATGTGGAGTGGCTGGGGCCCTTCAGTCTCCTGCCCAGAGCCCCGCTGGTCCTGGGCTTTGCTCTCCCTCGTCGGTGACCGCATCCAGCAGACGGCTTGGACTTCTCTCAGCACAGCAGTGCCGGGGGTCAGCATGATTGCTCGGCGGCTGGCTTCCCTCCCAGCTAGCATCCCAGAGCGACTCTTCTGCCGGTCCAGCTGCTGCAGCCTTTTTATGGCCCTGTCTTAGACGGCAGAATATCCTTTGTGCTGCGTTGGGCTGGTCAAGACCCAAGGGCAGGAGCTAGAGCAAGCCCTCCATGAGATTGCCGCCAAAAAGGGCAGCCACCCTTAATCGGCCACGATGGGAGGATTCCCTTCCACTGCAGGAGACGGTGCCCTGGGAAAGCAGCTCCCAGCGGCTCCCTTGAGACTGTGGAGGAACATGGCCCACTCTTGTTGAGGGCACAGGTGCCACTGTCCTTCATATGCCACCTCTTAGTCACATGCCACCTCCAAGAAGAACTGGGTGCTGTCTTCTCTGTCACATGTCCCTCCCTCCTGTAGCAGCTCTTCTCCACGGTGAGCATGGAGAATCGGTGGAACCTCTGGGACCCAGTGGTCCCTGAAGCCATCTCTGTGGTCAGCACACATCTGTGACAATGTGACTCCAGCCCTGGGATATGCTGAGAACTCATGGGTTAGCTGGTCTGCTGCAGAATCCATACTGGGAAACTCTCTACCTGGGCACCCTGTGCTCCCCTCTGCTCACTCTTGCTCACACCCTGGACTCGGCAGCTCTGGATTTGGCCTGGCGTGAGTAACAGCCCTACAGACACAGCAGGAGTGCCCGACAGCAGCCTGGGAGGTGGAGCACACACCCAGCATTGCCCGAGGGCTGCAGTGCGGGGTGCAGTGGGGGACAATGGGGACATCCTGGGATTCACATGGGACAACCTGAAGTGGGAAAGCGAGCTTCTTGTCTCTTGGCATCGAAGAGTGAATCTTGCAGACGAAGAGAGTGAGTAAAGTGATAGAGTTTTATTCAGTGAGGATGTAGAAAAAGCTCTCAGGAGTGAGAGGGGTCCCGGCAGGGTTGCACCAAGGGCTTTTAGGGTTGGTCTTTCATTGAAGGTGAACCAGGGGACTGAAGTCTTTTTCTCTGTCAGTGGCACCACTGAGTAAGGACTAGTGATAACACTTTAATGGCTGACTTCCTTTTTAGGGTCTGGTAATTCTCTGTTGGTCACAAGTAGCTGTTATAACAAGATCCCACCTCTGACACCTGGGACAGGATGGTCTGGTTTGTTCCCTTGTCCCTGGTCTCCTTACACCTCCACATTTGGGGGATTTTTGTGAGCCTGATCGTGGAGCCCCTATCTATCCCGCCCTACCCAGCCTTGCCCTCCCCTAACTCACACTCAGGAGCAGATTCTGCTCCAACACTTTTCTCGGACCTTGGGTGAGCAGCTAACTGGCCTCCCTCTGGGCCCTGGGCTCTGTACCTTAAGAAGGAACGTGTACCTTCAGAACATCTAGGGGTGGAGAATGAGAAGAGGGGTGCCGCTGGCCCCTTCACTTCATGACCTCCTGTGGCTGTTTCCCAGAACTGCCTTTTCTTTTTCTTTTTTAAGATTTTATTTACTTATTGGAGAGATAGAGCCCCAGCAGGAGGGGCAGAAGGAGAGGGAGAAGCAGGCTCGCAGCCAAACAGGGAGCCTGACGCCAGGCTCTTTCCCAGACCTGAGATCATGGCCTGAGCTGAAGGCAGACGCTTAACCCACTGAGCCACCCGGGCGCCCCCAGAATGGCTTTTTCTTTCATCCTGTGGAACATGTGAGGTATTGTCCGTGGCTACTCCCGGACTCAGCCTCAGAGACGTGGCTTCAGTGGACCCAGGGGGCTCAACCACCATCGGCTCGAGGCTCCCAAAGTGCTTGTACTGATGTGGCTCTAGGCAAAGTGCCACAGGGTCGAAACCACTGCCTCTGTCCAAGAGCCAGGGTTGCTCTGGAAGGATCGAGATGTGCAGACACAGCTGCTGCTGACCACGTGGAGGCAGGTTCTCGGGGTTCCTTGTGGCATCGAATTCTTGCACCCACCCTGGCCAGCACCACCCAGATCTCTCCGTTCCTGGCCGTGCCGCGGATCTGCACAGAACTGCTGCTGTGTAACCGCTTGGAAACACCCACAGGAAGGCAGGGCCCACGCTGGCCCTCAGGGGCTTGGGTCCAGTGGGGGAAATGGGCAGACAGACAATTTAAACAATTCCATGAGTGCTGTGAGCGCCGTAAGTGCAGGGGCTCCCTGAGCTCTGAGGACACCTCGTGCAGTCCTAAGGGGCTCAGGGGGAGTGGCATCGAACACCCAACTGAGTACAGGAGCCTTAGGAGAGGAAGTGAGTCCCAGGACTGCAGTGTTTTGGGGTGATATCTGCTCAGAGAAGGAGCTGAAGCCCAGAGCACAGGGTGGGTCTGCAGGGAGGGGAACAGTCCTGGGGATGCTACCCTAAGCCAGGCACTAGGGCCCTGAGGCCCAAGGCTTGTCTAGACTAGTAATGAGCAAGATGACCTGTCTCTTCCATTTGAAGGAGCCCATGTTTACAGAGGGCCTGGAAGCCCATTGGGCCTCCACACATAGTTAGCGGAACTGGGCCAACAGAACCTGAATCCTGCCCGCCTGCCAGCCGTGCTCTTGGGAGGGGGGAACCAGGCAGTGTGTGCCAAGGGGCTTTGACGTCCAGCGCAAGGCTGGGTCCCCTCCTCTTTTCTCGGCAACTGGTGATGCCCCTTTCAGCCATCCAGAGTCAGAGACCGCACCCACCCTTCACACTGGCTTTGTCCTCTCAGTTCCCATTCCCTTCCTTCTTCAGATCCCGACCCCACAGAAGAAACCCATCCCTCCCCGGCTCAGGTTGGGGCCGTTTTCTCATCCGCTGGGCTGCAGCCATTTGATCCACATAAGTGAATCCAATTTAGCTGATTCATCTTTCGTGTTTAATTTTTATGTTAACATAACAAGGTTATACAGCTGAACGTGAGTGGTTGGGGACAGAATTCATAAGTGGCAGTTTCAGTTTAAAAAGAAAAGTTCCTGGAGGAAACAGGTTGAAAAGGCAAGTCCTCAGACAAAGGTTTTCTCTTAGGAGCTTGGAAAGCTTTCAGCTTGATTTGAATATAAAATCAAAGCTATTGGCATTTAGCAACCTCTGTTTAAAAGTCAGGATTGACTTGTAAATAAGACCCAACTTGGGCAAAAGGATTTCCCACAATAAATACATCATCCAGGCTTTATGGATAGATAGAGGGGAAGGCGAGTATTTAGTGGAACCTGGGAGGATGGAGAGATTTTTGTGTTTAGTGGATTTTTGGAATTAACCCCCCTGTTCACGTGATTCCCCAAAAGGGAATCCCATTTGCTCTCTGCTGCTCTCCGGGGGCTGGCATTTATGGGTTTTCTCAGACCAGACTCACCCACTACTATCCTGTGTCCCCCTTGCCACACCCAGGGACGGTGCCCACAGAGGGAAACGTGTCCTTTCCTGGGGGAGCCGGGTCCTTGGGTTCTTGTGGGTGGCCTGCTGATCGGGAAGCAGGCTGGGTCTTGAGACCTGAAGAGGTGGCATCACGAGCAGGCCCTGCAGGGGCCCTCGACTGAGCAACACTGTCTTGTGACTCAGAGACAGCGACTCCCTCGAGGCTGGTGTTCCCAGGGGGGAAATAACCTTACGCTGCTGTCCCACTGCTCCTAACATCTTCACTTTTTTTCTGACAGCGGTGCTAAGCGAAACGAGGAAGGACGCAGACTTCTAAGGCTCTGGGGGAGTCAGCTCCAAGATTCCTGAGGGCAGCACCA
This sequence comes from Ailuropoda melanoleuca, assembly GCF_002007445.2. Classification (NCBI taxonomy): domain Eukaryota; kingdom Metazoa; phylum Chordata; class Mammalia; order Carnivora; family Ursidae; genus Ailuropoda; species Ailuropoda melanoleuca. The sequence goes on from NC_048228.1 coordinate 2,675,888, forward strand.
CTGAGGCCAGGTGGGAGGGTGACCCAGCCCTCACCTGGGGACCTTATCAGGTGCTTGGTGTCTGGAGAACGAGAGGACGAGGACCCGCCAGCCCTTCTCCCCCCGCTGAAGCCACTTTGCAGCGTCCCCTGAGAAGCAGGCTGAGGAAGCTGGTATTTAAACATTCTGGAGTGGGAGAGAGGGTTGTTATGGCAACAAATTGCTCCGACTCTCTGAAGAGGCTCAGCCCCGGTGACACAAGAGGGGTGCCGGAGATGCAAGACAATATTTCAGAAGAGCTCTAACCAGGCAGGCATCGCGCATTTGCATTTCGGCTGAGGTGTTGGTGGGTCCCGGGCGGGGTGGATTTACATCGACACCTCCCAGAGCGCTGGCCGTCTGGCCCCTCGACTCACTCGGTGCCCCAGGTTGCAGCACGTGAGGGAGGTGACGCTGAAGCAGGGCGGCGGTGGCTAGATCCCGAGCCCCATCCTCCACCGGAGTCCCCAGGACCACACAGCCCCCACCACCACCACCTGCCACCTCAGGAGAGCCACCACCAGAGGGAGCGGCTTCCCTCCTCCCTGTGGCAGGACAGAGAGCAGGACAGGAGTAAAAGCAGCGTGTTTAATGGTCCAGGTTCCCCTTCTGGGGACTGGAAATGCTGTGAACTTGTTAGAGAAACCTGCTGCCGGACACCGAACTTGCCGAGTGCCACCGAGTTTGTGCGCTTCCGAGATGGCTCATGTGATGTTCTGTGAGTTGCACCCCAAAGTAGGAAGGACAACTAAAGCCGTTGCAATTCCTGCCATGCTGGGGCGTGGGGGGGGCATGTAGACCCCGGCCCCCATAGCCTTTCTTCCCCTAAACCCTGGCCCAGTGGGCCCTTGCCCCTCCCTTGGGGCCCACGTCCAGGCATGTTCCCAAGGCCTTGGAGAATCAGTGGCGGAATCTTGGCGAGCGCTGCTGGAGAGCCCGGCTCATCGGCGAACACTCGGCAGACAGACTCGTTAGCCCTCAGCGCCACCCCAACCCCACGGGCAACCGCAGGTCAAGCAACAGCGGAGAGCTCACATCTGGGGGGGAGGTGGCGTTTGCCAGTCAGCTGACCTCCAGCGTCAGTCCAGGGCACCCCTGCAGGACACCGATGAGGACATCGGACCCCAAGCACACGGTAGTCGGTTTGCGGTGCCTACCCCAGCGGGGCGGCTCACCCACCATGCGTCCTTCCTAACTGAGGACACCACACGCTGTGGGTGGACAGGCTTCCTGGGCTGGGCTGGCCTTGGCTTTAGTCATGCCGGGCGGAGGCTAGGGGAGGCAGAGCCAGGCCGGCCACTGGGGTGGCCACAGGTAGACTGCTGGGCACCCAGACTACTGGGCACCTGGATCACTGAGGAGTGAAGGTCCGAGGGTGCTTGTCAGCCTCCCAGCAGGGAGGGGACAGAGTAGGGATGGGCCGTGACGGGAAGCAGGGGCGGATGTGTAGGTCTGTGCTGTCACCACGTTGGTGGCATTGGGTCCCCGTGATGTGGCCCAGCCGACTGGGGTCCATCCGTGGGGCTGCCTGGCCGGCCTTTTGGAGACTCATTGTTCCTCGCTGTTGCACCCACCCTGTGAAGTCAGTGCTCCTACACTTCGCTGCATCCCCTGGGGAAGGCCTTCCCTCTCATCCCAGCTCTGGGCACGCGGCCCTGCCCTCCTGGCAGGCTTATCTGCTGAAGGCAAACCCTACGAGTGTCCTGGAGTGGCCATCGGGAAGCGCCACAAACCGGGGGGCATAAAACAACAGAACTGTGCTCTCTCCCAGTCCTGGAGGCCAGAAGTCTGAGATCAGGCTGTGGGCAGGGCTGGTTCCTTCTGGAAGCTGCGGCAGAGTCTGTCCCCCCCCTCGCCCGGCTCCCGGCTTGGACACCTGACACTCCAGCCTCTGCCTCCATCGGCACACAGCTGCTTCCCCATCTCTGTATTTGCATCATCACGTGACAGCCTCCTCCTCGTGTGTTCTCTCCTCTCCTTGGAAGGTCAGTGGTCATTGCGCTAAGGTCCACCCTACTGACCTCAGCGCGGCTTGAGAACATCCGCAAAGGTCACATCCCCAAGTTCTGGGGGGAAGGACTTGAATATATGCTTTTGGAGAATACAGTTTAATCCATAACATAGGTTTTAAATAATCAAAAAAATAAATTCCTCTTACATCCTGAGAGAAGTGAGATGGGCACAAGCCTATTGGGAAATGAACTGGCTGAATGAGAACTTCTGACGGGTGGCCTAACTGTCTGAGGATGGGACTGGCCAACAGGGCTCAGATTTGGGCATCAGCCTTGAGAAAAAGAAGTTGTGTGTGCAATTGGCCGACTGCCTCCATAGAGACCCAGTAATGATGGTTTCAGCCTAGAAGAGGGTCTGTTTGTCTTTTATGAAAAAGTCCCAGCAGGTAGGTGCCCAGGGCTATGAGACCCGGGTTTCTTCCAGCTTGTGGCTCGGCCACCCCAGAGGAGCTGGGCTGTGCTGGGTCCACCCGCAGCTCCAGCGGGCTGCACGGGGAAGGAGGGAGCCGCTGCGTCCCGAGGAGGGGCCTGCTCCCGCTGCAGGCTGACCCCGAGGCTGCCAGCCATCCCCCAGCTCCCCGGGGACACAAGGGGGACAAGAACCTGTAAGAGGTCAGAAACCGCATGCCCGGGCCATCAAGACCTTCTTTGGGATTGGGAGTAAGTACGGGGAGCTCCTGCTTCCCACCCTAACGAGTCGCACTCGCAGTGAAGCAGAATTCGACTGCTCCGCCCGTGGAGGAGAAGTGCACACAGAAGGGGCTCATCCCAGCAGAAGACGCTTGCTGTCGCCTTAAATAAGGACGTGGCCATCCTTGAGCCAGTAAGGAAAGCCACTGCCATTGTGCCTTCCAGAGGGCCGCCCGGAGAATGGGGCCAGAAGGAAGCAGCCCAGCTGCCCTGGGACCTTTTCCTTTTATCTCCCGCGAAGATCCGTTCACGCTCATCGATCAAAAGAAACACAGCGGCGAGTTAGAAAAATCCAATAACTGGAGTATAGCTTGCTGCAAATGAATCCTTGTCCACTTCCCTTCTCAGGCGCCAGGGCGTAATTAGGTTATTCCCGGGAGCTGGGGTCCTGCAGGAAGTCGTGGAGGAGCCGCTGGGGAGGGCGAAGCAGGGCTCCGAGGCCTGACGTCAGTGCCAGGGTGTGCAGTGTGCACCCACCCGGCTCGGGCTGTTGGCTCTCTGTGGAGCTCAGGCTGCGTGGGTGCCCTGGCTGCGGGGTCAGGGACATGGGCTGCTTCTGTCCCCTCCCCAGGCCCAGCTCCTGGGGCTGCTGCCTGCAGAGGCTTCTGGGTCATGTTGCTGGCCGCCTAGCAGCTGGTGGCTGGGGTAGCCGCTGCTGCACTGTCCCCAGCAGCAGGGCAGGCGTGAAAGGCAGGATGGAGGGGTTGGTGACTGGAAGGTGAAGGGCCACTGGACAGAGGGATGCCAGTGAGCAGGTGTCTTGTGGACTGACGGGCTTCCTTCCGTGGCCTGCGCTCAGCACAACTCTTGGAGACTCCGGAGCGGGCCCCTGTGTGCATCATGGCCATGACGTCTGCGTTGAGTAGATGGTGAGACAGAGGCGTGCCCTTCATCGCACTCAGCTCAGGAAGGGCAACTCCAGCCACTCGAAGTTTAAGAGCTAAAGGGGTTCTTTCAGACGTGCAGGAGCGATTTGGGGTTGCCCCACGTGCCCTTGGTCTGCAGACCCATCAGCTCCTACATGCTTCCTCCCCCACCCAGTACTCTCACTTCTTATTTATCCGTGTATCTTTCCCAGCTTTACTGAGCTGGAATTGAGAAGTGAAAATTGTGCGTATTTAAGGCACACACTATACATTGTGAAATGATCACTATAGTTGAGCTCATTGACACACCCATCACCTCACTCAGTTACCCCTTTGTGTGTGTGACACAACTTAAGACTCACAGTCTTGGCCAGTTTCAAGGGTACCGTGTAGGGCTGTTAGCTGTAGTCGCCGTGCCGTGCTCTAGACCCCGGGACTTGTCCATCTGAAGACGGAGGTTTGTGCCCTTTGTCCAATGTCTCCGCGTCCCCCCCGTAACGCCCACCCTGGCGTCTGCTTCTGAGTTCCTCTTCCATAGGTCCCACACGTAAGGGACAGCGCGCAGTGTTGTCTTCCTGTGTTTGGGTCTGTTCACATCGCACAACGTCCTCCGGATTCCAACATTGCAAATGGCGGGATTTCCTTCTTTGAAGGGCTGAATAACATTTTGTTGTGTGTTTACACCTCATGTTCTGTATCCATCCGCTGACAGACCCTTAGGTGTCTCCATGTCTTGACTACAGTGACCAACGCTGCCATGAACATGGGAGCGAGGCAACTCTTTGAGATCTGATCCCATTTCCTTTGGATGGATACTTTTTACTTCTTTTCATCTGCTTTAATTTTCTGGATTTGCTTATATGTTTGTTATCTCTGTGCTAGAAAGTAAATACCACACGGGCAGGGGTGTTTTGCTGGTCTTACTATGGCTGTATCCCCAGGTCAGGACCGAGCACATAGTAGGTGCACAAGAAAGGATCAGTTGAAGGAATACGTACACGTCTGATGGAAGAAGCATCGTGTCGCCTCCACAGGCAAACTCGGAATGTGATAAGGTTGCTAGACAAAATACAAAACGCCCCCTTAAATTCGGGTTTCAGGTAAACAGTGAATAATATTTTAGCGTAAGTGTATCCCAAATATTGCATGGGGGCACACTCATGCTAAAAAACAATTCGTTGTTTATCTAAAATTCAAATTTATGTGGGCTTCCTGTATTTTTATTGGTTGGAGCCAACAGCCTTGGCTCCAGGTCTCACCCCCTGGACAGGTTTGCCCTGCTGCCACGTCCCATTTCTTCTGTGGCTTTCTTGTTCTCTTCTCCCGTGTCAGTGCCCAGTCCTGCCCCACTCCCTTCTCTCGGCTTCCACTCATGGCCAGGCTCCCCTGCACAGGGTCCTTCTTCCTCCCTGCTTGCCCTGGCACCTTGCACTTACGTATCACCTCCCTCGTGCTTGGGGGACAGTGTGGTCCCACGTGGCTGAGCCAACAGTCCTGCATTTGTCCTCTCCGTCCTGAGCTGTACAGCAGTATTAATGCTGCCAGGGCTTTCTCCCGTCCCCCGCGGCGGCCCAGCCCCTACCTGGACGTAGCCTGGTCCTCCTACCTCTCTGGCCTGTTGCTCTCTGTGCTGCTGGCTGCTCTTCCACCCAAAGTCTAAATGCAGCAGGACTTTCGAGGCTGGGTCCTGGGGCCTATTCTGTGCACGTCCTTACCTCGGGGAATGCAGGCCGCTGCTCTGAATTCAACAGCATCCCAGATTTACACCCCATGTCCACAGCGCTCCCTCCAGCTGTCTCTAGGACGCCTCCCCTTGAGAGTCTCACAGGTTCCTCAAGCTCAAAATGAAAGATTCCACATTGAAACAGCCCCAGTCCCTATCTAAGATAGTGACATTGGGGTCCCCAGATGCTCAACTAAAAAGCTGAGCCAGGCTTCATCCACACATCAGTCCTTTCTGCCTCTGTGGGGGTTGCGTTGTCCAAACCCTGCACTTGGCAAAGATGCTCCCCTTGGGTCTGTAACTCGGGGTCTGGGGTCTGAAATCTCAGAGGTTGGAGTTCTGTGTCCCTTCCCTTTTCATGCCCCAGCATTTCACATCTTTTTTTTTTTTTTAGATTTTATTTATTTATTTGACAGAGATAGAGACAGCCAGCGAGAGAGGGAACACAAGCAGGGGGAGTGGGAGAGGAAGAAGCAGGCTCCTAGCAGAGGAGCCTGATGTGGGGCTCGATCCCATAATGCCGGGATCATGCCCTGAGCCGAAGGCAGACGTTTAACCGCTGTGCCACCCAGGCGCCCCCCAGCATTGCACATCTTTGCCCGGAGTGTGGGAAGCATTCCCCTGGACTTCTGTGTGGAAGTCTGCGCCAGGAGCTAGGCGGGGGCTGCAGAGCCTCCCCGGACTCAGGCTGTGCCTCTGCATTGCCCTCTGGGCTTGGGGAGTGGCAGACAGGACACGGAGACTAGTTTCTCTCCCTCTCTGGCCCCCAGCAGGGTGTGATTTCCGCTTCAGGGGTGGGGGATAAGGCGGGGGCATGTTAATATCTTTCTCCCTGTTCTTCTGTCTACAGTTTCCTTCTCATCTCCCCCACCGTGGGCAGCCTCGTCTTTGCTCAGCATTTTTGTTTAAAGATGTATTTATTTTAGAGAGACAAAGAGTGGGATGGGAGGGGCAGAAGGAGAGAGAGAATCTCCAGCAGACTCCCCGCTGAGCATGGAGCCCAATGTGGGGCTTGATCTCATGACCTTGAGGTCATGACCTGAGCTGAAACCAAGTCAGACACTTAACTGACGGAGCCAGCCGGGCGCCCCATCTTTCCTCATCTTGACCCTTCTCAGCCTTCTGGACAAGGCAGAAAGGAGCCTGTCCTGCTTCCTGCAGTGAGAACGCACGACTCCTTTCGCCACATTTCTGCAGATTTTCAAGAATGAACAACTGTCTTTGTACAAATCTCAGACAGACATCCTTGCCCTCTCCCCACCAGACCGTGGGGATCCTTGAGGGGGTGCTGGTCCACCATTCCGCCAAGTGCTTTACATGGGGATAGCGGGGGCATCATGATAAGTAGAAACTGGAGAGGAAAAAAGGCAAGCAATGCATGAAAACAGTAAAAGCAAACAAAACGAGCATGGTCCTGACTGACAGACACGCAGAGAACTAACCGACACGGGCTTATCGTATTTACGTATGTATATCTCGTATGTAAAATATATAACATGTATGGCATCTATTATAAGATAGGGAATATGGTAAAGGGATGCTCCATATCACAGTAAGTGCATAAAACTACAGTGTTCATGTGCGTGAGAATCAACAGGCGCCTTTTGCGTGGGAGGAGAGGATACAAGTGGGTATGGATGTTGGGATCCGACACTGGGAAGTTGATAAAACACACGCCGTGGGTAAGCAGCAAGATTGCCGTGGCTCTGTTGAGTTCCTCTGTCACGGTTGGATTGCTCTCAAGGTCACAGAACTCATGATAAATTGCTGGGACTTGTCACTCATCCGGTCCAGGAGCGGCACCAGCCTGGGAAGGAAGGACGACGTAAAATGCTTGAAAAGTCCTCTTGACACGTGAGGAGACAAGGTTTTCCTTAAGTGAGGCTCCCCCCACGTTCCGAGTGGCTGTCAAAACGGAGAAGCGGAGGGCAAGGTCTTCTTGGATATGGAAGAACTCCCCCCCCCCCGTCAGACTGCAGGTGTGCCCCCCTCACTCGGAGTCCTTTCTGCCTTCAGACTTTTGGAATCCATGCGCGAGAAGCAGGCCGCCCCTGTGCCATCCTGGGGGTACATTAGAGCACGCAGCACCTCCGGGGGGAGTGCAGGCAGGGCTGTCTGGTGTGACTGAGCCAGCCCACGAGTGTGTCTGCACACACGCGTGTGCACAGCCTCACACGGACACTCCCACTGGCAGTGTGGTGGCACGTGGGGTGTACTGTGAGCTCATCAGACAAGGCTTCGCTGTGAGGACGCACGAGGGACGGGCAGGCCACATCCCTTTGCTGCATCTCATGGGAGGATGGCTTCCCACGTTCCGAGGCAAGGGCCAAAAGTCCTGACGGTGGACGCCTGAGCTCAACCTCAGCAAAGCTTTCTAAACCCATTCCCCCAGCTGGCATTGCTTTCCCTTCCATGGCCAGTACGGGTCCCGGTTTTATCCCGGAGAGCTGTCCGCTTGCTGTGAGCACCGCCTTCCCTCTTGGCCTTTGTGATTACAAGATGAACTGATTCTGATTCTGATCGTTCTAGTTCGCGCACCCAGCTCCATATCATTCCTCCACGATGGCTTCTGGAGTTTGTGCCGCCATTGTGACTAACTTGGCACACTGAATCATGACCCGCATCCCGCGTGGACACACGTGGCCGTTGAAGACACCTCAATGCTGTTTCCACCCCAGCTGGTTTGCCGCAGTTTGGCCTGGCACTAACCGCCCAGAGCTGGTGTGGATCCTCTTTCTTCTAGAAGAATGCCCCCGACTGCAGCCCAGCCCTACCTCAGATTAGCTGGATTTCAGGGTCCCCCACGTTGCCCACACTTCTGACCAACAGGCTATAGATTTGGGGACTCCCAAGACTGTCTCAGGTTGGATTATTTATTACAATGACTCACAGAACCAAAAAACACTCTACAGTTGATTACAGTTTTATCATAAAGGAAACTGCTCAGCAAAGGCAGAACGAAGAGCCTCAGAGGGTGAGGTCTGGGAAGAGCCCGAAGAGAGGACATGAAGCTTCCGTGTCCTCTCCCTGTGGAATCAGGCTGTGTCGCTCTGCTGGACCACCAGTGTGTTGAGCAAGCAGGAAGCCACACCCAGCCCAGGTGCCCAGAGTTTCTGCGGGGGCTCCACGACACAGGCACACTGGGTTGAACCATTGACCACATGGCTAAAGCCGGTCTGCCGTCCCCCTCCCTCTCCAGGGGTCAGGCTGTTATCACTGGACTCAGAGCCCCATCCTCCGATTGCTGGGTTGGTCTTCCTGTGGCCAGCCCTGACCTTGAGCCATCTCCTCTCTCAGCCTAAACTCAGGTGTGACCCCAGAGGCTCATGAACAATAAAGGCTCTAATTACTGGGGAAATTCCAAGGATTTTGTCTCCTTCCTGGAACCTGGGAACAAAGGCAAGTCAAATTCTCTGTTATACAACGTTGTTAGGAATATCTCTAAAGCACGTTGCCGAATGTGACAACAGCTTTTTGCAAAGAGCATGTGGAGCATAGATCCCAGCTACAACGAATCAGATGATTTTGCAGGACGGCCTGATGTCCTGTCTCTAGCAGCGCAACTAAACATGCTTTGTAGGGGCTCTGCCTTTCTTCCTACGTCAATGCCAAGCGGCAGGGCAGGACTCCAAACTCCCTCTCACTGCCTGCTAGGACTCTGGGGCCCATTCATGGATCTAAACTCCTTCTGGGCCATTTATTTTTAGTACCGTCACTTCTGTTAGTTAATGGTCTGAGGTTGAGTGGGAGTTACTTTTTCCAAGATCATCTCTTAAGATTTGGTGTCTACCTGCAAGATTCGCTCTAAAGGAATAGTCAAGTCCATAGGTACTATAATCGTGGCAGAGACCTCGAGGGACCGTACTGGGAATATTTGTACTCTGCGGCCTCGCCCGCAGATATTTCCATCTTCCCATGGAAGCCCACCCATCGCCTTTGCCATTGGTTGTTCATGATCCTTGACCTTTTCCCAAATCTATGATGTTTTTCTCCAAGAGTTAACCAGAACTACTACAAAACACAGACCTCAGAAAAAGCCGTGGCCTCCAGGAATTTAGAAACTGGTTAAAATCATCCACAAAACACAGATGAACATGGTGAATGAACATGTGCAACAATCAGAATTAATTTCACCGTGTCCCGGAACAGCCCCTTCTGCCCCTGGAGGTTTGCGTGTGTTCGCCCTGAAGTCTGCGTGTTCTCTGTTCAGGCAGCCCGTCATCAGCCCCCTCCTCTGACCTGCTCGTGGACGCACCACCCTGTATTGTGCCCTGTCGCCCTCGCTACCTTATCATGCTCTGAGCCACTCACTGCCACATGGTCTCTAACCTCTTTCCCTGTCTTATGTGTCGTCAGCCTCCTTTATGAAGGCACACGCTCCTCAGGAGCCTGGCTCTGCTGCTTTTATTTCTCCCGTGTCTCTGGCAGCTAATGCAGACACGTGCTGCACAGAAAACATTCGACAATTCACTGGACAAACCCACTCCAAGCGTCTACTCCAGGTCAGGGCGCACGCAGAGATGGGAAAATGAGCTTCTGTGATGTCCTGGAAGAAAGTCTTAAGTCAGGTCCTGCTCCGAGAGCATGGTGTAGGAGTCCCCCTCAACCCTGGGGTGCTGAGCTCCCATGCTAAGAGCCTTGAACTTCATTTTAACACTACTGGAAGTCTCAGTGTTGTGGGCTAGGACTGCAAAGTGCTGGTTTGATTATTTTATTGGACTTCTATAAAAGGGTGTACCCAGATCAGGGAAAATCAAAGACGTCACCCACTGAGACAAGGAGAAAAACTTGCTTAAGTTTCCATATCTGGGGTGGTGACTGAAGATGGAAAACATATAAAGATTCCCCAGACCCCAGGGCCAAGACACGTTTCATTTCTCACATTTATGACCGGTCCAGAAGAGGAAGTTTACACTTAAATTTCCAAGGGTATAAAGGACCTTGAGCTCTACCAGGCAGTGGGACATAGAGTCAAGTGACAGTGGGGAGATCTCATAAGTGAACTGATGTGCCTCTCTACGGGCAGCCTGAGTCTGTGTACTTAGGGATGCCCCATCTCAACAGAGCAACTTGGTATTTAGAGTGAAATGGTGTCATGGTGACAGCATAGACTGTGCAGCCAGAACTTGAACCCAGACTCAAATTCAAGTTCACTCAGTAGGTGTGTAATCTTGGGAAAGCTCTTCCCTCTTTGTGCCTCTGGAAATCAGAATAATTTACATATATATATGTAATATACACAAATATACTATGTTATATCATAGGATATACTATATAAATACCTTATATATACATATAATATAGTATGTCATAATATATTATTATATTATAAATATATAATACAGATACGTAAATAAAATCTTTACTCTTCTCCAAAACAATAACTACTACCTGAGATTGTGTCATTTGTTGACCATTTGTTTATTGTCCATCCCTCTCATTTATTTTTGTTTTTGTTTTCTTTGCTTTTGGAGTCAGATCTAAAATATCAACGCCAAGACCAGTTGTCAAGTTCACCACATGTGTTTTCTTCTAGGAACTTTGTGATCCCAGGTCTTACATTCAAGTCTTTAACACACATTGAGTTGATTTTTGTGTGTGGTGTAAAAGAGTCCGGTTTAGTGCATGGGGCTGTCCAGTGGTCCCCATTGAAACTGTCCTTTCCCCATTGTATAGTCTTGGCTCCTTTCTCATAAGTTAACTCATCATATATGTGTGGGTTTATTTCTGGGATTTCTATTCTGTTCCATTGATGCTCATGTCCTTTTTTATGCCAATACCATACTGTTTTCATTACTACAGATTTGTAATATCATTTGGAATTAGGGAGTATGATGCCTCCAACTTTGTTCTTTCTCAAGATTGCTTTAGCTCTTCAGAGTCATCTGTGGTTCCATACGAATTTTAGGATTGTTTGTTCTGTGAAAAAATGTGTTTGAAATTTTGAATGGTATTGCACTGAATCTGTAGGTTGCTTTGGGTGGTATGACATTTTAACAGTATTAATTCTTCCCATCCATGAGCATGGTATATCTTTCCATTTATTTGTGTCTTCTTCAGTTTCTTTCATCGTGTCTTATAGTTTTCAGTATATAGGCCTTTTATTTCCACGGTTAAAATTATCCCTAGGAATTTTACTCTTTTTTATGCAACTGTAATGGAATAATTCCCTCAATTTCTCTTTCTGAGGGTTTGTTACTAATGTATAGAAACACAAAAGATTTTTGTGTACTGATTTTGTACCATGAAAATTTACTGAATTTTTTATTAGTTCTGACTGTGTGTGTGTGGACTCTTTAGGCTTTTCTATATATAATATGTCATCTGAAGATTGTGACAGTTTCACTTCCTCCTTTCTGATTTGGATGAATTCCTTTTCTTTTCTTGCCTAATTGCTCTGGCTAGGGCTTCTGATACTATGTTGAATAAAAGTGGTGAATGTAGCCACCCTTGTCTTGCTCCTTGTCTTAGGGGGAAAGCTCTTAGCTTCTCACCATTGAGTATGATGTTGGCTGTGGGTTTGTCATATATGGTCTTTATTATGTTGATGTATGTTCCCTCTATACTGACTTTGTTGAAAGCTTCTATCATAAATTGATGTTGAATTTTGTCATGGGTTTTCAGCATCTAATGAGATGACTATGATATCTACCTCTCATTTTGCTAATGTGAGTAGCACATTGACTGATTTGCAGATGTTGAGCCATCTTGACATCCTTGGAATAAATCCCACTTGGTCATGGTGTATGATCCTTTTTTTTTTAAGATTTATTTATTTATTATATAGAGAGAGAGCAGGAGAGAGCGAGTGGGGGAGGGGCAGAGAGGGAGAATCTTCAAGCAGACTCCCTGCTGAGCACAAAGTCCACACAGGACTTGATCCCACAACCCATGAGATCACGACCTGAGCTGAAACCAAGAGTCAGATGTCTAACCGACTAAGACACCCAGGTGCCCTGGTGTATTATCCTTTTCCTTAAACTTTTTTTTAAATATGTTTTTATTATATTATGTTAGTCACCATACAGTAAATCCCTGGTTTTTGATGTAAAGTTCGATGATTCATTAGTTGTGTATAACACCCAGTGCACCATGCAATATGTGCCCTCCTTACTACCCATCACCAGTCCATCCCATTCTCCCACCCCCCTCCCCTCTGAAGCCCGCAGTTTGTTTCTCAGAGTCCATAGTCTCTCATGCTTCATTCCCCCTTCTGATTACCCCCCCTTTCTTTATCCCTTTCTTCTCCTACCGATCTTCCTAGTCCTTATGGTCCATAGATGAGAGTAACCATATGATAATTGTCTTACTCTGCTTGACTTATTTCACTTAGCATTATCTCCTCCAGTGCCGTCCATGTTGCAGCAAATGTTGAGAAATCGTTCATTTTGATAGCTGAATAATATTCCATTGTATATATGGACCACAACTTCTTAATCCAGTCATCTGTTGAAGGGCATGTCAGCTTCTTCCACGATTTAGCTATTGTGGACAGAGCTGCTATGAACATTGGGGTGCATATGGGCCCTTCTCTTCACTACGTCTGTATCTTTGGGGTAAATACCCAGTAGTGCAATGGCTGGATCACTTGGTGTATGATCCTTTTAAAGTATTGTTGAATTTGGTTTGCTAATAAAATATTGTCCATTTTTCTTTCTCCTTTAATAGAATTCCATATATTTAACAAAAAGTTACCTCAAGGATATTTTAATTCTTTTGTAACAGCCTTGTTATAAAACTTGGTTACAAGAACTCTGAACAATCTAAATGCTCTCTGTTATTCCCTCAGAAATACATGGTCCTGAAAGATTCTGGAAACCTAAAACAGCCACGTGCCCAGACCCTGGTTTCTAGATACTGTTCCCTATTAAAGGAGCCAAGGCTCCTTGACGATGTGGCTGATTCCAAGTCCATGGCAGGTGGAGAATAGGGATCTCTGATTATCTTGCTGTGCAAGATAGCAAGGAAACGTAGGTGCGTCAAAAAGACATGCGGATCAGCTGGAAGGGATTTTTACTGGCCAAATATAGGGCAATTTGAGCATCAGAAAGAATAATGATAATGATGGATTATAAGACATTGAGATGGAAAAAAAATCTATACTTCCATAGTGATTCTCAAAAAAGGCATGGGAGAAAAGTGACAGAAAAACAAGTGTTTACAGAAAAAGACACTGAATGGGTGATAGAGGAATAATGGGATCACAACAGAACCCTCCCAACAATCACTGAGGAAAGCAAGGGCCATCTATTGATGCTAAAACTGGGCAGAAGTTGCTGTTGAATGGGATGTCGGCTCTCAAGAAGCATCCTGTATAGACTGATGGTAATCACCAACAAAGGGGTGCCTGTACGATCGAGAGGTTTGTGGCCCTGTCTTAACCAAGAATGAGACAAACAGATACTATGTGCACTGAGAAGTACTCGGTATCTGGACAAAACAAACAAACAAACAAACAAACAAAAACTTAACCTGACTTTAACTGTGAGGAATCAGCCTGGAAAAATCCCAGTTGTGAGATAGTCAGCAAATCAACTACCTTGAATACTTCAAAAATGTCCATGCTAAAAGCAATAAATACCACAAGGAGAGACAAGAGAGCTATGGAAAAGTAGAAAGTGGCAAGTGTCGAGGAGAGCGCGGAATGACGGGGCCTCGTGCACCGTAGGTGGGGTACAAAACAGTGCAGCCAAGGTGGGAAGGCAGATGGAGGCTCCTTGAAAAATTAAGCGTGGCGGAACGATAGGATCCAGCAATTCCACGTCCGAGTATAAACCAGAAAATGAAAAGCCCGGACTTGAACAGCTGGTCGTACACCCGTGTTCACAGCAGCCGTATTCGCTACGGTGAAAGGTGGAAACCACCCAAGTGTTCGCCGACCGATGAGGGGCTACCCAAAATGGGGGGGGCCCTACGCGCAGTGTTGCTCAGCCTCGAAAGGAAGCACAGGCTGGCAGGTGCTACGACATGGATGAAACCGGAAGACATTATGTTAAGTGAAACAAGCCCAACACAAAACGACAAATATCTGTGTGATTCCACGTACGTGCGGAACTTAGAGGAGTCGCGTTCGCAGAGACGGAAAGTAGAGCTGCGGTTTGGGACGCTGAGAAGGTTCTGGAGGAGGACGGTGCTGGTGGTTTCACAGCAATGAGAATGTCTGCAATGCCAGCGGTTACTTTTAAGTCACGTGTCTCTTACTGCAGTAGAAATAAATAAACAGATAATAAAGCAGGGAACGGTTCTAGACTAAATTAGAAAAAAGAGACGTGTCCGCGAAAGGCAAGCCGTGATATTTGATCAGCTCCTGAATTAAAAACAAGCTATAGAAGATATTGGGGAGTGACTCAGAAAATTTACATCAGAACGGTATAGGATTAATATTTTTGTATTCGTGCAAAAAATGACAGGAACACATTAAAACCAGCGCAGCTTTGGATCAACCCCGGCTATCCTGTCTGGACACCGAGTCATCGTATTCTGAGTAGGTGACATTTGCACATGTGATAATGACTTTACCACTTATTTTAGGGTCTGTCAGCCTGCAGGAACAGAGGTGAGAACTGCTGATGCTTATTTCTCAGTGTCCTTGGGAGTGAGAGCCGGGAAGGCCAGGCCCCCAGGATAGGGCTAGGATCCTCTCGCTCAGTGGTTTCTCCGTCTCACCCCCGGGGTCTTGCAGAGCTGCAGGCAGACCCTGCTGAAGTCCATTTCCACACCTCCGCCCCCCTTCCCCGCGCCAGGAGCAGGCCCTCTGTCTCTTTCTGAAGCAGTGGAGAGTTTTCCTTCCAGGTTCCGTAGGGGTCGTCCAGCCCCTCTAACCAGGACCAGCTCCTTACTTGCAGGGCCTGGTGCAAAATGAAAAAGAAGGGCTCCTTGTTCGAAATGTATGAAGACTTTCAAGTTGGTGCCAGCTGAGCGCCCCGCCAGGGCTGAACCCTCCCAGACACGGTGACCACAGGTTTCTTGTCCTTCCCAGAAGCTGTCTGGCCTCTGAAGATAACGCCTCCTGAATTCCCTGGCTCGGGTCCCTGGTCGCTTCCCTGCATCTCCATGAGATGAGTAGCAAGTAGAGCAGTGAGGAAGGAGAGACACCTGCTCGAGTGTTTGTCCACCTGCCCGACTTTCAAGATTGAAGTGTGATAAAGAAACGAAGTGACAAATGGCAGGACAGAGAAAAGCCTCTTATCCTCCAACAGCTGCTGCTTGGGGACCCTCAGAACCTCACAAAAGAAATATCAACTAACCTTCTCCCCCTAAACTCACTATTAGCCCTAGTGTCCCCCAGGGGAAATAAAGAACGCCTTGAAGACAGCTCTCCTTGAATGCCTCGTCACGTCTCGAGTGCCACCACCAGAGCAGCGTCAGCCAGGGGGCTGGCAGGTCCTGGGGGGAGCGCGCAGGTGAACAGCTGGCGATTTCATTTCCCAAGATATTCAGGTCGTGGATGTTCAGACCCTTCTCTCTGCCTCCCCAGCCTGAACTTGCTCTAGACCAACCGTGTTTGTGTGGTTCTGTGTGTGTGTATGTGTGTGTGTGTTTGCGTGTGTGCATGTGCACATGCGTGTGTGCCTGTGTGTGCTGAGATGCCCCATGCACAGGTGCTCCAGACTGGGAGGGGTGTCACCTGACTACAGCTGAGACATTACCCTCCCTGGCAGATGGCCATTTATTTCTGTCAGTAAAGGAACATTTTCTTAAGTGACCGGTGAAGAGAGTCCGCACATCAGGGGCTCAGATATTGACTAAGTGGACAGGGACCCCCAAGGGTAAGGTGTTTCTTTTCTAACAGATTTGTTCCTGCTGGGAGTGAGTGTCTTAGCCAGTGAGTCAAGGAAACCAGGCAAAGTGGCTCTGACTTGGCATCAAAGGGATGCTCGCAAGGGCTTGATCTCTTGGGGTCGGATAGATGTTAACACACAGGCTCGAGGCTCGAGGCAGTGACCTCCACGTGGGGAAGGGAGCTGGTGCCCATGGCTTTCCTGCTGGGCCTGGAGGAGCCTGGAGAAATTTTTCTTTTTATTTTTATGGTGGTAAGAACACTTAGCATGGAGCCGCCGTCTCACCAGAGTGCCGAGTGCGTGGCGTGTGTTGTTACCCACCGGCACGGGGCTGACCAGCACACTCTGGGACTCACTCAGGCACAACAGGAACACAACACTGTTGAGCAGGACCCCCATGTCCCCTCCCCCGGCCCCTGAAAAACCACCTTGCATTCTTTTCTTTGGTGCGTTGGACTATTTTAGTTATTACCTCCTATCCCAATAGCCAATTTGTGGAAATAATCTAAAATCCACCCAAAGGTGAGTGAATAAAAAAGAAAAGTGGTCCATCCACGTGACAGAATATTCTTCAGCCTGGAAAGAAGAAGGAAATCCTGCCATATGCTACCACATGCGTGAACCCACAGGCAGAAATCAGCCCACCACAGAAGGACAGGTATCGCGTGAGTCCGATTACATGGACGAGTCTGCTTCTGTGGTCCCTGGCAGTTCTCTAACTGTGACAGAGTGTGGCATGTCTCCTTTCTCGTATTTGCACCTGACGCAGAGAGCCGCGGGGCTGAGCCCTCAGCCTGTGGGGTCCAACATCATCTCTAGCTAGTGTCAGCGCCGAACTGAATTGTAGGACGCCCGGCCTGCGTTGCAGAATTGCTCGCTGTGGAAAACCCACGACCCCGGTGTCAGAAGTCCCCAGGGAGCGGTGAGTAGACGGAAAGCAGGAGCGCTCCCGTCTGCACCACCCATGGCCATGCCCTCCTGCCCGGGTCCTCGGGGGGCTGAGCTGTACGGGTTTATCCCCCTGCTGGTGAGCGAAGGGAATCCACTTTATAGAGGAGGGAGGGGCCTCGGGGGTCAAACCATCCAGGACACAGCGGTGGACCGCCCACCATGGTCAGACGCTGCTCCGGGGACGATGCCTTTGGACACTTCTGGGAGTCTCCCCCCCAGGCCGAAGCTGAGCGCTGCCCTCCCTGCTCCTCTGCTCAGCGATGTCCACAGCTGGGCCTCGCTGCCAGAGCCCAGAAGGGGCTATTTTGGCTCTCGCTTTATTTCATGACACCTCTCGGGGCTGATGACAGCCGCGTTCGGGGGGAGGGTGCCAGGGACACAGCAGCATTGTCACCCCTGGCAGGAGGCATCAGAGAGATATTTACATTCCAGGTGGGGAGCAGCCTGGAAGGTAACACCAGGGCATCATGCTCTTTTCGGGGACACGGCTGAAATGAAAGTCACAGGTACAGGGAACAGCAGTGTCAGGACATTTTCCCCCAGACCAAAAAAGGGGGGGCTGGGGTGGGGGGAAGAAAACCAACGTTGAGCAAACTTTCTGCTTCCAGCCCTTGATGCTGATGCCTGCAAACCAGCAAGGGCTGGTGAACTGATTTGAGGAGAGCTATCCACGGAGACACAGAGGCTGCACTCACAGTGAGAAGAACACCCTTTCTTTTAGGAAACTGGTAGCAGATCACACGCACAAGCTGGTTGGAGCCTCCCGGCAGAGCAGAAAGTGAGAATGTGAATTTTCACCCCCATTTTATAAGGAAGCAGCCCAGGAGACCATGGCTGGCTCATCTAAGTGTTAAACTCCACTGGGATCACCCTTCTGGGGCCAAAGGTCGGGGCTTTGACGTCCACTGTGAACATTGTCAGCGAGTCAGGGCTGCAAGAGGCAGAAACCCACCTCGGACCAGCTCAGGCCAAGAGGGACGTTTGCTGGGGCCGCTCTGCTGGGAGGCAAGCTCGAGACCCAGGGTGCAGGTGGAGATCCAGGGCCGCTTGGGGACCCCGGGCCCCACACCCCTCCTCTGCCTGGCTGTCCTCTCCCCTACGGCATTCCCGGCTTTCCCCAGGCACCCCAGAGCCGCCTACTCCAGGGCATACCCTGGCCAGCGTATGAATAATTTCCTGGCTCCTTGACTCCCCTGTTGGAGCCAGTGTGTGAAACTGGGTGGCAGTCTTACCCTTGTGTCAGACACCATGCTCGGTATCCTACACGTGTTGCCTCATTTGCTTCTCACTCGGGAGAAAGCATCATGGAGGGTGGCTCCAAGGCTCAGAGAGGCACAGGATGCCCCAGTGTCACACAGCGCATGGGGGGCAGGCTGGCCCAGGAACCGGGTTGGCATGACTCTGCTTTTCGCCCAGGCTGGCTGCCCTCCCGGGGCCCAGGACGTGTTTGGTTGCAGAGAAGAAAGCCTAGGCAGCTGCCCCCTGCCCCCCTGCCCCTGCCTGTGCTCTGGGCCCGGTGAATCAGCCCTGAGCAGGATGCCAGGACTTCCGAGTTGCACTTGCTGCAAGGAGAATAAACTCAGTGGAGCGGGCTGACCTTGGGGAGGTCAGAGTCAGGGTGTGGAGCTGGGGAGTGGGAGCCGTCCGGGGTTTGCACACCTGGGGTCCACCTGGCTGGCTCCCACCTCGGTGTCTCCCAGCCAGGACCCTTGAAGGAGAGCAAAGAGTATGGATGGGGTCGCCTGACACTCTCTGGGCTCCGAGCTGAGACAAGTGTGGGGAAAACTGTCGCTAGCCTTCTGCACGTGGAGCAGCTCTTCCTGGAGGACCGTCCCCGTGTGTTATGGGCATAGGGTGGAGTGTGTGTGCTTTCCGCAAGGGCTTGGAGACATCTGGCTCAGGAACCTGAAAGGAGCTGGCGGCAGGGGGATGAGCCCTACTCCTGGCTGCAGGGTGAAGGCCCCGATGGTCCAGCTCCCTGCTGTGTCTGCAAAAGCACTGGAATGCACAGACGCCCTGCCACGGGCACGCATCTGATCAAGGCGCCACGTGACCCGCGGGGGACGGAGACCCCATATCGTCACGGTTCTCCAGAGGAGCAGAGGCAATAGGACGCGTGTCAGTAGATATCAGAAGGCATTTGTTATGGGAATTGGCTCATACAGTAATGCAGGCTAGGAACTCGCAGGGTCTGCCATCCGCAAGCTGAGAGCCGGGGAGCCAGTGGTGGGGTCCAGAGTGAGTCTGAAGGCCCAAGACCCAGGAGCATCGACGCCCCAGAGCAGGAAAGGATGCACATCCGAGCTCGGGAGGAGAGACCAAGGTCACACTTCCTGCACGTCTTTGTTCCCTCAGCCCCACGGGACAGGGTGCAGCCCGCCTGCACTGGTGAGCGCCCATCTCTTTACCACGTCCTCCAAACTCAAATGCTCATCTCTTCCAGAGACACCCTCACAGACACACCTAGAATCATGTGTGACCAACTGTCTGGGCACCCCTAGCCCAGCCAAGCTGACACAAACTGCTCCCTCACCTTGCCTTTAGGAGGGTGCCCCTCTCCCTCCGCTGTCCCCTCACCCACTCAGCCTTGGGGGGCGCAAGCAGCTGCTCCCCCCGGCCAGGACTTTCTCCTGCTGGGTCTAGGTACAAGGACCCAGGAATCCAAGGACGGCCCCCACGCATCTCCTGTTTTGTTCGGTGGTGTTAATTGAACCACTTCTATTCATGCCTGAAGAGGAGAGGGGAGCAGAACTGAAGATCTAAATGCAATTTGCATATAAAGCTGCGAAGTGAGGCAGGCAGAGTTTCTATTACCCAGTCAATAAATGAGCTCTGTCCCAGCAAAATGGCTTTCTGGAGGGAAAGTAATAGCCCGCGTGGGGGAGGAAAGCAGGGTGGCACCAGCGAGGCTGCTGGAAGGAGCTCTCCACAGGCGGGCACAGACGCCTGATATTAGGAGCTGGCTTCACGGGAGGGGAAGGGGGCTGTTCTGGAAGAGGCAACAAAGCAGGGACCCCTCCCCACTTCCCGGAGCTTCTGGTCTCCTCTTTGGGTGTCGAGAGCTGCAGGACGCAAGCATCCATGTGAGTGATCATTGCCCTGGGGAGTGAACGCGTCTGAAGCCAGGACCTCCGTGTTGGTCCAGATTAAACCTTCTTCTCTCCAGACAGAAGGTTCAGGGGGTTCCCAAGGTCATTGGGGGCAGTGCCAGGACCTGAGAGGCAGCTCAGGCCTTCAGATTGTCCCCAACGTTCCCCAGGACGTGCCCAATCCGTCTGTCCTTCCAGTGCCCGCAACAGCTACGGCAGAGCTGCAGGCCGTGTTCGCAGTGGACGGACGCTGCACTTGAACGAGCTGCCCTTCCAGCTGGCGGGCAGCCCTTATTGCCCACATTCTCAGACCTGTCATTTCCTCCCGGAGGCCCAGGGACCACCGCCAGCCTCCGTGCCCCTCATGCAGATCTCCGTGGATGTCTCGGATGTCTTCTCTCTTCCCCCTGAATCCCTGCCCTCGTTGGTTCCGGTGGCTGTGACAACGTGCCGGACGGGGGGTTAGGAACAGCAGCCACGTGCGGCTCACAGTTCTGGGCCCGCGAGGCTGAGGTCAGGGCGCGGCTCCCACGACTCCCGGGCCTGCTGCTGGTGGCAGCCTGCTGCCCTCTCCTTGCACACGTTCACGGGGCGGATTGGGGGGTGGGGGGCAGCTCTCTGGGGTCCCGTGGTAACCCCATCATGGGACTCCGCGCTGGTGACCCAATCCCCTCCCAGAGGCCCCACCTTCTAACACCATCGTACTGGGGAGCAGGTTTCAACGTGTGAATTTGGGGGGATGCAGACCGGAAGTTTGAACCATTCCCCAGTCCATACCTGCCGCGACTTCCGCTGAAGCGAGCTAAACGCCCTCACCCCTCCTCCTTCCGTTATCGGGATTTATGCACAGCTGGGGGGGAGTCCTTTTTCAGGAAAGGTCCAGATAGTACTATGTGGGCTTTGTCAGCCGTGCGGTCCCTGTTCCAGCCGCTTGGTTCGGCGCTGTGGGGACGGCGGCCTGAGACCATATGTGGTTGTGCGAAAATAAAACTTTATTTCTGGATGTTGAAATCTGACTCCGATCATTTCCACGTCACAAAATATTATCCTTCTTTTGGTTTCCCCCCACCAGTTGAAAATGTAAAAGCCGTTCTTAGCTCTCAGGCTGTGCAGAGACAGGTAGGGAGCGAGCTGCATTTGGAGGCAGACCCCCGCCCGAGGAGTCACAAGAGGAGAGTGAGTGCAGAGGGCAGGGAGGCCATGTGCCCTTGGACAGAGCTCAGGTGTGATGCCTCCTGTCGCCATCTCAGGCTGGGCGTGGTGCCAGGCACCCGATGGCTGAAGCCAGCTGCCCCTCCCAAAAGAGCACGGCTGATCCTCTGGGCGATCCTCAGTGTCCCTCCCACCCCGTCCCTGTTTGCACACACCTCCACTTTAAATATGGAACAGTTTTAATGTTAAAGAGCTCAATAAGAAACAGCTAGAGATGGATTTGAAATAGCTTTGGATGGAAAAATTGGGCATATTAATTGCTACCTCTGGTGAGCTGCCTTTTTTCTTCCATTCACGGTTAAAAGCCTTGCTGTTTTGAAATGTTAAGTGTTCTTCCCGAGGAAGGCTGCGGATCCCTTCCCTGGCTCTGTGGCCCGATGGCTGAGCGTTAGGAGAGGTTGGCTGCTCTGAGGCCCAGGCTCCTTGCACTGCCTGCCACCCAGCAGGTTTTGGCTGCAGGGCACATGGCTGAAGGGACCTGGGGGGCAGGGTTTACTGCTCAAGTTGGGAGACAGCCAGACCTCTCCTACCCCTGACCCAGGTGAAGGCAGAGGGCAGAAGCCAGGGACAGGGGTGAGCTGTGGCTGTGGAAGGGGCTGGCTTGGAGATAGAGGAGAAAGTCCCACCGAACAGCTCTTAACAAACAGTACCATTTCTCCAGCAAAGTGCAAGCCCACCTGAAGCAGGGGCCAGTGGGTATCCATCACAACTAGTGCTTTAATTTGCAAAAAGCCAGTTACGAGGGTGAAAGCAGGTTGCAGAATGTGAGGCCTTTACGAGGCACGGGCAGCTCTTTGCAGACGTGTGGCCCTCTGCGTGCCGCCATTCACCCGCTCCAGGGGAGCTGGGCTGTCAGTGGGGGACGCAAGTACCACTAAGGACAGCCTGACAGCACCAGCGGAGTCTAAGAAGCAAGAAAGACAAGGGTAAATATTCTAAACCCTTTAACCAATAAGGCATTAATCATTCATCCTGAGAGAAACAGTGATTCTGTCAATGCCAAGCTCATGTCTGCCCAAAATGCGTTAAGGAATCAGATCCCCGACCCCTACCAAGGGCAGATGGCAGGCAGCCTTGCGCGGATAGTCTGAGACCTCCGCGTCCATCCCTAAACACGGAACGGAGGGTTGATGAAGCATCACGTTAATTCATGCAGGCTGCCCACTTGTGGTTCTCGTAAATCATCGTACACTTTGCGGTGCTTAACCCAGACGCTGCCCCTGCTGCTGCGGCTGTCTGCGGGGGCGGACGGGGTGACTGCTCCACCTGCGTCCCTGGGAAATACGAGGCCTGGCCCTGCCAGCCACCGACAGGTCTCTGCAGCTCTGCAGGCCCTCAGGTCACAGGGGACCCCTCTGGGGAGTGAAGTGCCTTACAAGGGCTCCCTGACATCCAAGGACACAGCCCCCTGGGATAAATCATCCTCGGGGGGATGCATTCAAGTGATGTCTTGCTGCTATCCAATGCTCTGCACGGGCTGGCCCTGGCTTCCGAGGCCAAGATCACCCAGACCCCTAGATCTGGAAGCCGTCAACGAACCCTCCTGGGAAGAGCGGCAGGAACAGAAGGGGCAGCGTGTGACAAATTCCACCAGCATCAGCTGCCAGGAGCACAGTCTCCTCGGACCTGGGCCTGCCCCCCTGCCGACTCTCGCACGTGGTCCCGAGTCTCATTTGACCAGTTCCAGCACTCCTTCTCAGCCTGACTGTCTGCGAGGCTTGGAAATGACCTACACCGGCCTGTCCAGCCCGTGCTGCCCACTTCCTCCTCCCACCCCCGAGGAATCAGTTTGCACGGCTCCCCGCACGTTGCTGTCTTTACCCTCAACTTCCTTCGGATCCATTCTACAGGCCGGTCTTCATGAAGGCTCCCGCGACCATCCATCAAGGGTGCCGTCAGCCTTGCGCACACCGTGGACGCCCACGGTCACGGAGAAACTCTTGGAGGTGGTGCAGTGCCATTCCACGCAGAGCTCCGGGACTCCGGGCCCTGCCGGAGCAGGGACCCCAGCTCCTGACTCTTTGAGCCTTCTACGGCAAGAGCTGGCTAATCTCTCTTCTTCTTTGTGATTCGAACGGTCCCATTTGGGCAGAAAGAAAGTCAGGTCATAGGAAATAGGGATATAGTAGACCCAGGGAAAATGTCTTCAGTGTCTCCTTTTTGGAGAAGAGAAAGTTTAGGAGGAAGAACAAACAGAAATTAATTTCAGGGGACATTTCAAATCAGGGGCACAAAAATGAGACAGCCCCCATGAAGGGACTGTGTTCCAGGTTGCTGCAGGGGTTGCTCGGCCTCGATTTCCCACCACACCCCGTTTGCTCTGGCCGGGGCACCCAGCTAGGTCTCTCTGCACAAGACCCTTGAGACTGGGCCTCCGTGACTCGTCAGGACGGCCTGGTGCTGCAGGGGCTCCACAGCTGGACTGGGTCAAAACACGAGTGCGTTCAGGTGGCTGGGCCAAGCCTTCCCAGGCTCAGAGATGGGGACAGGCTTCCCGTCACCCAGGTCCGTCTGCACAGGAACCCAGGGCCTGCCAGGTGTGGGCACCAGGGCCCCAAGGGGTGAGCAGCCCCCAACACAGATTGACTTTCTTTAAGTCACAATGAAAAATAAAATCACCAACAAGCATTAAATTTAAATCTGGCACATTTCACCCTCCTCCCACCCGCTGCCACCCTTCCGCCTCTACTCTTCCCTGTGAAGTGATCTCAGTCAGATGACCACCGACAAGCCATTTCTAAGAAGGCCATCATTTCCTATTGACACAACTTTCATTGGCTGATTTTAAGGCATGTTTTCCTCCTGCTGGCACAGTGAGACTCCAGAGTGGGCTTGTCCCGTGCGGGGAGAGGGGAGTGTGTGTGCCCACAGTGAGCCCACGATGGCCCGAGACTGTCCCACCAGCACTCGACGTCCTGCATCCCGGTCACCTTCGGAACTGAGCAGAGGGGATGGCTTGTCCCCCAGTCAAGGTCCTCTCCCCACCGTGTGCTGTCCCCATGCCCACCCCCCTCCTGTGAGCGTGAACCTCTGCTCACCCATCACTCCCAAGGTCTGGTGACTCAGCCCTGAAGCTGCCTCCTGCCAACCTCTGCCAGGGAATTCTGCCGCTCGTCTGCTGCGACCGAACTCCGATTCTCTGCAAATGCACCACGGAAGAATTCTGAATCCCATTTGTTACAAGAACTCTAAACTCATTCGTGAGTGTTTTGATCAAAGCTGAACACAGCGTGGCTCCCAGAAGCCCAAACAAAGGGCATCTTGCTTTGGAACATCAGTGTCCAGCTGGGCCTGTCTTTTGTTAGCAACTGATTTGCATTGAAAAATTGGCAGGTTTTGAGAAGGACAAGCTTCCGGAGTCCATCAGTGTCACTACAGACGGAAAAGAGCTCCAGGCTGGGGTTTGCCAATCCGCTGATCTCAGGTGAGCTCATCTGACCTGGATCGAAAACCAGAGCTGGCTTTGGGTCTAGTGATGTCCAGGTCCCTGACACCATGGTCTGGGCTATGGCGTCACTCATCCAGGCAGGTGCTGGCCAGGCGTTGTTGTCTATAAGGCACGGACGCCCAGCTGGCTTAGCACAGAAGGCGATCTCGGTGCGTGCAGTCACCGCGTCAGCGGACAGTCAGTGAGCTTCTACCATGTGCTGCGCGGAGTTCCGGGTGCTGGGGGTGGAGAAGTGAACCTAGGACCTGCCCTCCTGAGGCTCCCATGCGAGCTCGTAGTCCTGGAGCGGAAAAATCCAGACACGCCAGGTCGTGGGTTTGAATGGCATCAGGTCACTTCAAAGTGTTTCTTCTCTCCTGACAGTTCACACAAAATCATCGGAGCAAGTGGTGTCATGTGAGCGACGTGGGTCCATCCTACCCCTCGGTCCACCACAGCAGCTGAGTGTGGGGTGAGGGGCAAAAGGCTCTGACAGGCCAACTGCGGTCAAGTTTCCACCCCAACGCTAATCCCCATGGCTTGCAGATGGTGAGTGGGGACCAAAGAATAAGCTGGTTAGGGCTGGCTCAGTTGTTACACCTGGAAGCCTGGGCACCCAAACACATGGGGCCAAGGGTTGCCTAGAGAAGAGTAGGATCCCCAAGGAAAATGTGGGTTGGGTTACTGGCAAAACAAGGAAAGGTTGCCAGCAAGCAAAATCAGCAAGTGTCCTTCTGTCATGCTTAATTTCATGTGTCAACTTGGCTGGGACATGGGGCCCAGTGGCTTGGTCAAACTTGGTCTGATGTTGCTATGCAGATAGTTTTCAGATGACATGACTATCCAAATCGATTGAGTAAAGTAGATTATCTCCATCATGTGGGTGGGTCTCATCTAATCAGTTGAAGGCCATAAGAGGAAAATAGCGAGGTGCCCAAAGAGGAAGGG
Organism: Ailuropoda melanoleuca; assembly: GCF_002007445.2. Classification (NCBI taxonomy): domain Eukaryota; kingdom Metazoa; phylum Chordata; class Mammalia; order Carnivora; family Ursidae; genus Ailuropoda; species Ailuropoda melanoleuca. The sequence continues at coordinate 2,701,605 of NC_048228.1, forward strand.
ATTCTGTTGAGATTGCCTTGGATTCAAGATGCAGCATCAGCTCTTCCCCGGGTCTCTACCTTGCCAGACTTGCCAGCCACCCCCCATGGTCACGTGAGCCAATTCCTTAAAAGAGCTGTTACTCTCCGTCACAGAGAGACAGATTACTTATATCTGCACACCATCCTGTTGGCTCTGCTTCTCGGAGAACTCGGGCCCTGCTACCAGGGACATAGGGGTATGAAGCAGTGTGCCACGTCACACGCGTTCTGGCCATTGATTCAGCATAACGCCTGGTGAGTCCTAAATGTCTGGTGGCCAGGTCACCATATGACCACTGTCCAACCACGCTTGCGTTACAGCAGAGCAAGCCCCCTGGAGTTGCGCAGCGTGGATNGTTACTGGCAAAACAAGGAAAGGTTGCCAGCAAGCAAAATCAGCAAGTGTCCTTCTGTCATGCTTAATTTCATGTGTCAACTTGGCTGGGACATGGGGCCCAGTGGCTTGGTCAAACTTGGTCTGATGTTGCTATGCAGATAGTTTTCAGATGACATGACTATCCAAATCGATTGAGTAAAGTAGATTATCTCCATCATGTGGGTGGGTCTCATCTAATCAGTTGAAGGCCATAAGAGGAAAATAGCGAGGTGCCCAAAGAGGAAGGGATTCTGTTGAGATCGCCTTGGATTTAAGATGCAGCATCAGCTCTTCCCCGGGTCTCTACCTTGCCAGACTTGCCAGCCACCCCCCATGGTCACGTGAGCCAATTCCTTAAAAGAGCTGTTACTCTCCGTCACAGAGAGACAGATTACTTATATCTGCACACCATCCTGTTGGCTCTGCTTCTCGGAGAACTCGGGCCCTGCTACCAGGGACATAGGGGTATGAAGCAGTGTGCCACGTCACACGCGTTCTGGCCATTGATTCAGCATAACGCCTGGTGAGTCCTAAATGTCTGGTGGCCAGGTCACCATATGACCACTGTCCAACCACGCTTGCGTTACAGCAGAGCAAGCCCGCTGGAGTTGCGCAGTGTGGACGTCCTGTCTGGTTCTGACCTCGAAGGTATGCCTCTGTGGGCTCATAAGAGCCCATTTTCCCTCCCGGGATGACCTTGCCCTACGCCCTGAGCTTGTGGTATATCCTATTAAATCTTCCTGCTGTTACCAGTTATAGTGGAAACAATTTACTGCTTAAATAATGTATCCAGATTCCACGCAGAAGGTCTTCTGAAGATACATCAGCTAATAAAGAAAATTGATTTTAGAAGCCAAAGTCAATACAAGGTTAAGGAAACGTTCGCCTATTTGCATGTTCCTATCTCCCGAGACTTTCTGTCACTTTGTCTGATGAGGACATCAGCCGGGGCCCACTTGATTGCAAGTGTTTTTTCATCTGCAATTTACACGTCCGAGGCCGGCTGGGGCAACAGCGTGGGGATGCCATCAGCAAGTTATCAACAAACACGAAGATTTCCGGGGCACCTGGGTGGCTCAGTCGGTTGAGTGTCTGCCTTAGGCTCAGGTCGTGATTTCAGGGTCTGGGGCTCAAGCCCCCCATTGGGCTCCCAGCTCAGCGGGGAGTCTGTTTCTCCCTCTCCCTCTGCTCCTCCCTCCCCCATCGTGCTCTCTCTCTCTCTGAAATGAATAAACAAAATCTTAAAAAACAAAACAAAACAAAACCAAAGACGGGTATTTCTTTCCTTGGGTGCTCCTTCTAGGTTCCTT
>NC_048228.1:2704415-2715397 GCF_002007445.2 Ailuropoda melanoleuca
TGAATGGCATCAGGTCACTTCAAAGTGTTTCTTCTCTCCTGACAGTTCACACAAAATCATCGGAGCAAGTGGTGTCATGTGAGCGACGTGGGTCCATCCTACCCCTTGGTCCACCACAGCAGCTGAGTGTGGGGTGAGGGGCAAAAGGCTCTGACAGGCCAACTGCGGTCAAGTTTCCACCCCAACGCTAATCCCCATGGCTTGCAGATGGTGAGTGGGGACCAAAGAATAAGCTGGTTAGGGCTGGCTCAGTTGTTACACCTGGAAGCCTGGGCACCCAAACACATGGGGCCAAGGGTTGCCTAGAGAAGAGTAGGATCCCCAAGGAAAATGTGGGTTGGGTTACTGGCAAAACAAGGAAAGGTTGCCAGCAAGCAAAATCAGCAAGTGTCCTTCTGTCATGCTTAATTTCATGTGTCAACTTGGCTGGGACATGGGGCCCAGTGGCTTGGTCAAACTTGGTCTGATGTTGCTATGCAGATAGTTTTCAGATGACATGACTATCCAAATCGATTGAGTAAAGTAGATTATCTCCATCATGTGGGTGGGTCTCATCTAATCAGTTGAAGGCCATAAGAGGAAAATAGCGAGGTGCCCAAAGAGGAAGGGATTCTGTTGAGATCGCCTTGGATTTAAGATGCAGCATCAGCTCTTCCCCGGGTCTCTACCTTGCCAGACTTGCCAGCCACCCCCCATGGTCACGTGAGCCAATTCCTTAAAAGAGCTGTTACTCTCCGTCACAGAGAGACAGATTACTTATATCTGCACACCATCCTGTTGGCTCTGCTTCTCGGAGAACTCGGGCCTGCTACCAGGGACGTAGGGGTATGAAGCAATGTGCCACGTCACACGCGTTCTGGCCATTGATTCAGCATAACGCCTGGTGAGTCCTAAATGTCTGGTGGCCAGGTCACCATATGACCACTGTCCAACCACGCTTGCGTTACAGCAGAGCAAGCCCGCTGGAGTTGCGCAGTGTGGACGTCCTGTCTGGTTCTGACCTCGAAGGTATGCCTCTGTGGGCTCATAAGAGCCCATTTTCCCTCCCGGGATGAACTTGCCCTACGCCCTGAGCTTGTGGTATATCCTATTAAATCTTCCTGCTGTTACCAGTTATAGTGGAAACAATTTACTGCTTAAATAATGTATCCAGATTCCACGCAGAAGGTCTTCTGAAGATACATCAGCTAATAAAGAAAATTGATTTTAGAAGCCAAAGTCAATACAAGGTTAAGGAAACGTTCGCCTATTTGCATGTTCCTATCTCCCGAGACTTTCTGTCACTTTGTCTGATGAGGACATCAGCCGGGGCCCACTTGATTGCAAGTGTTTTTTCATCTGCAATTTACACGTCCGAGGCCGGCTGGGGCAACAGCGTGGGGATGCCATCAGCAAGTTATCAACAAACACGAAGATTTCCGGGGCACCTGGGTGGCTCAGTCGGTTGAGTGTCTGCCTTAGGCTCAGGTCGTGATTTCAGGGTCTGGGGCTCAAGCCCCCCATTGGGCTCCCAGCTCAGCGGGGGAGTCAGCGGGGAGTCTGTTTCTCCCTCTCCCTCTGCTCCTCCCTCCCCCATCGTGCTCTTTTGAATAAACAAAATCTTAAAAAACAAAACAAAACAAAAGACGGGTATTTCTTTCCTTGGGTGCTCCTTCTAGGTTCCTTGCTACCGTGAGGGTGAATGGCGTGAGCGAGAAGGCCCAGGTCAGGGGTACTTTGTGGGACCACATCCAGGCCTAAGGAGTGAGCTGACTTGAGTATTCAAAACACGTTGCAACGTATCCACTTTCATGACGAAAGACTCGTTTGTAATTAGAAGAAATGATTTGCATGTAGACAATTAATGTAATAAGGTATCCAAAACCAGTTTTTTCCTCTGAATAGCTCCTTGTAATTTCGTTCATCTGATTCATTTCCTTATTAAGCCCTTTGTTTGCAGATAATGAAAAGGTGAATTTCAGCCCAACCAGGGGGAATGCACAACATTTTGGTTACCGAGGCTTCCCCGTGGCGGCTGTTCCCTGGTCTCAGGAAGCCTACGGGCACGCTGGAAGCAGCTGGCAGGGGAGAGGAGAGAGGGGCTCATCCGTTTGGTCAAGGACAGAGGGTCCCAAACTTCACCGTGCAGCAGAATCGCCTGGAGCTTGTTAAAGCGGAATGCCCAGGCCCCACCCCCGGACCGTCAGAGTCAGCAGGTCAGGGTGCACGGGCCCAGTAATCTGCATTCCTACCAGATTCCCTGGTGACCCTGAGGCTGCTGGGCCCAGACCCCACTCCACGAACCACGGGTCTAGAACTCACCGGTTCTTCAAATCCGTCACCTGAAGAATGGGTCCGTGTCGGTCAACAATGGTGATGGAAGCATCTATGGGTACCTCACCTGACACAGGTGGGCAATCACGGCACCAGGCATGAAAGTGTGGTGGGTAGGCGCCTCCCTTCTGCTTGCATCCCCACTGTATTCAGAAAAGCGGCTCAGGGAGTCCCTTTGCCCTGCTCCTTCATTAAGATGGAAACAGAATGGTGGCATAAAAACACCATTTACCCTTCCAAACCATTTGCCTCTCCTCTAAGAATTGGCTCAGACCCCACCTCCTTCAGGAACTCTCTCCAAACTGGCTGCTCCAGGAATTCTCGGATTGATTCCGATTAGTTTCTTAGACAAGTGGGTCGGCAAACCATGACCCACAGGCCAGCTGTCTTCGTAAATAAAGTTTTATTGGAACACAACCACTCCCGTTCACTTGCAAATGGTCTATGCTGAGTTAAGTAATGGGGATCAAAGATTTCTGACCAATGAAGATGAAAATATCTACTGCGTGGCCCTTGACAGAAAAGGTGTGCCTCCTGTGTCGCAGATAGCTCTGTGGTTCTTGCTCAGCTGTCTGTCTCACCCAGGGTTCTATGCTCCTTGGAACAGGAAGCATGGCTTGGTTGCCTCGTTGTCCCCAATGCCCCGTGCAGTGCTGGGCATCTGAAAAGCTACAAAACGTTTGCTGAACCAAAGCTTGGAGCACAGAGGAGTACCCCTTGCTCAGCATCTCATGGCACAGGAAGGAAGCTGTTCTCTTCTTCATGAATTGTCTAACACCATCGAGGGCTCTCCAGAGATCGCTTGACAGTGTGGTCATAAGACAGGCATCCACTACCAGGAGCACCCAACGCTCTTTGATACTGGATTCTGAACAAGGCCATCACCCCGGACCTGGGGTGATCCCCATGGTGAGGATGAGTGGAGAACTTGGACCAGAGCCTCTGGCAGGAATCAGGTGACAGACTATATGCTGGGCCTGCCATATATAGATGTGCCTTGAGAACTGGCAGGGAAACCGAAGAGGAGGAAAATACTCATTTTGCAGTCAGTTCTCATTATTCACAGGAGTAATGTCTATAAAGTCACCGTGAATGCTGAATTAGTGAATACGGAGCCATTGCTCCTAGGAGAAATACAAGGTTAGGATCCCATGGGCCTGTGGTCATGACCTTTTTATCAAGCAATCAATACATGGCCCTGTTTTATGTATGTTTGTGTTCAAAGACACATCTACATGAATGTAGATTGTTGATTCATGAACATTGAACTCACTGACAGCAACGTTGTCACTCATGCCCACACAAAGCTGCCCTAACACACTCTAGGGTACACCTTCCTGTGCTTGGGACACTAGGCGGCCCCTCAGCTCTATGTTTGGGGGCCACTTTGAATAGCAAGACCACCAAAAAAAGTATGTAAATGCCAAAAATGTGGTGTTAAACAAACCACAAAAAGGCTATTTACTTACAGTCCGAGAGTGGAAACCAGAAGGTAAAGCATGGTCTTGTCTGACCCCAGCTGGGAATGTGTACGTCCATCAGGGGACTCAAAACTCTCACCCCTCTGCACCTGTCCGAGAATGACCACAAATGCACCACTTACTGCCACGGGGGCTACGAATGAATTATAGAGAGGGGAATTCGCAAACATGAGGTCCATGAATAATGAGCATCAACTGTATGTTTTTAAGCATCGAAGAGGCAAAGAAGAGTAGAAACCTCTTTGGACTTGCACTTGCCTGATGGTGTAGTGTCGTTCTTATTTTTAATTGCCCGCAGCGAGGCCGCGTCATTATTAAAGGTCAGAAGCAAGGGGGAAGCTCCCATCTTCTGATTCCACAATCAATCTGCCTCGTGCCTTTGGGGGAGACTTCGGGGCTCCCCCGTTAGTGGGCCTCCCCCTATGAGGTGAGGATGAAGCAGGGTTGCCGAACACCACAGCTTACTTACCAGTGACAGTTTTTAGGAACAATGAATTAAAAAACAGTTATTGCAAAGTTATTGCAACGTAAAGGTCGCAGTCCATCATCCCGTTGTTAGCGGTGCATCCCCGGAGAGCTTGGAAGATCGCCAAATCCCTACATTTCAGGAAGGCAGTCATTAATCTCTGCTTCTCACTTCGATTTTTTTTCACATGATTCACTTGTTCAGTGTTGCACAGACTCCGGCCCCGAATCTGCCCGCGGGGACCAGCTCCAGGAGGAAAACGAAGCCTAGAGTCCTTCCAGGCTCTATTGCCAAGGAAGCGAGGACCTGTGAAGGAGGGCCAGCATGTCAGGGGAAAGTGTGCTCTCCCTGGGGTCCTCGGGGGGCTGCCTGCCCTCCTCATTGTGAGAGTGGCTATCCAGGGGGCATGGCCAGGTCACTGGGACTGTGAACTGGAAAAAAGGTGCTCAGGCCGGACAGGGCTACAGCAGATGTCTTCTCTCCGCAGAGAGCCACAGAAGCCCGGGCCGCCCTCTCACGCCTGAGGCACCCTGCTTGCACTTGACCACAGAATGAGTGCGGAGGGCAAGCACTTTAGACCTGGGACCCAGGGCTTCCTGCCTTAGGCTCTGAAACAGGCTGACAGCAAAGACTGGAAAGTTAAAAAGTTAATTAAAACTCCTCTGCCCTTTCCGCCTGCCGTTTCTGAGAGAGTGGAGGCTCGTTTCTCTTGTTTAATAAGCCAGCCGGCTGGTTACCGCTGTTAGCTGGCCCTTTGCAAACACTGCTGCTTGTTATTTCTCAAACCCGGGGCCGGCTCTCTCCCTGATTGATATGTCAGCGCGGAGAAGCGGCTGGCGACGCCTCCCCCGTTGATACAGGAGTCAACCAGGGGGGTTGTGCCGTGAAGGGGCGGGCCCCCCCCTCCTCTGAGCAGCTCTTTCTAGAGTTTGGGGCCAGCCCCTGAGCTCCCAGGGGAGGGGGCCCACCCTTCCTCTGCTACTGTTGGCGTCGCAAACTCAGACCCTCCCGAGGGGTCCGCAAACCCAGATTTCTCAGTTAATAAACGTATCACGCTCCCAGCCCTGAAGGCTCCGCCTCGTGCCTTGAACAGGGATGGCCGGAAGGCCTTTTTTGTTCTAAGGTTGTCTTAAATTGGAAGAAATGTTTCTTAAGCACTTTGGGGGTGGAAGGTAGGGGGTGAGGAATCCAGAGTCCTCTTCCTTAATCAGGAGGGAGCAACGTTGTAAGGGGGGCTGTGAACTAGGATTAAATTGTTGCCAGCCAAAGTCTCCTTGGCTCATCAGGGCCCCCAGGGCCAGCCCCCAGGCCAGCAGCATAGCCTGTAATCTGGGCCAGGCCACGTTCAGGGGTCTCGGGGACCAGGGGATACCGCCGGACGGCATGATGGACAGAACAAGAGTCCATCTTCTCAAAGAAGCAGAGGGTCCTCAGGGGGGTCGGGGACCTGACCCTCCGTGGTGCTGGACCCCATGTCCTGGCCTCAGGAAGTCCCCAAAGGAATATTTCTGACCCCCCAAGTCTCAGAGAGGATTCCTGGGTAGAGAAGCATCCCAGAGTCTTTTGGCTGAGAACGCTGGAAAAGAAAGAGCACAGGATAAAAAGAACGTCAGAAGAGCAGGAAGCTGTGGGAAGGCATGCCCGGTAGCTCAGACCCGCTGGCCGTGAAAGTAGAAGAGAGAAGAGCCCCTGCAAGCCCGTTGGTGAACCTCGTGTGAAGTCGAGCAGAGGAGACGGAACCGCTTTCGCCCTCCCAGGCTGTCACTTCTGGGCACTCTTGATCTGCTCAAAGACGCAGGAATGTCGTACACAAGGTCACCAGGGTTACCCCGAGGCCCCGGTGCTCTTAGGAGCCCCTAAAACCCATTGCTGTGTGATTTCCACAGTGGAGGAATGGAGGTCATGGGTGCCCCCCCCACCCCAGCCAGGACCGCACACCTGCCGCCTCTCTGGGGCCCTGCACGCGGGATGTCCTGGGCCCCCGCGCTCCACCAGCGCTCAGAGAAAGATCAGAAGAACCTCTGCCAAACTTCTAAGCCACGGTTCCGTCTTGTGAGGTTTCGCTCTTGTTAGGTTTTTCAGGAAGACGCAAATAATTCTTCTGTAGTGAGAAAATACAGTTCTTAAAGAGGCCTGGGAAATCGTTTGAGATGTGCAGCCATGTTGAAACCAGCGCTCGAGTCTGAGCTCCTGGTGGTTTGGAAATCAGCAGGCAATCGCTTCTGCTATTGATTTCTCCCCGCAAGGCCTGCTTTGGAGAGCCGCGTGCACACCGCGAGAGCTGTAAAAGGTGGGTGGAAAGGTTGAGGATTTAAATCCCGAGTAGAAAACTAAAGGCAGCTCCCGAGCCATTGCTATGAAACTTGTAAGCAATAGTCGGAAATGGGCATCTGTAAAGTGTTTTTCAGATAAGGGTGGGGCGGGGGGGGTAACCCTGAATATAAATGATCCCAACACACCAGACTTTTCAGTGATTTTATTAGCATACTACATATCTGTAAGCTATTTTTAAAAATAACCCCAGAGCTCCCAGTTTGGGGGCCAGCACAAGCAGCCCGTGGTACAGAGGTCTGCTAGATCCAACAGTCACTAGGGAGTTGGTGAGACGCCCTTCTTGCGGCGTCAGTATTTCTTGTCGACTGGTGAAGTCGAGGGCAAGGCTGTACTAACTGGAAGGGGCTCTGTGTAGCTCGTGGGCGTGCTCACTAAAAACAGGACGATGTTTAATCAGCACCTGGGGCCGTCATCTGCATGGCATCTTGGTATTTGGTCAATTCCCTTAGGACAGATTATGGCCATTCCTGGAGACTCTGCCCGTGGTGAAATCTAGCAGAAAATACACATTTGGAAGTAGAAACTGGCTACAGGTCTCAGCCCAAAGTTGCAAAAGGTCTGACGTGACCCCTGTCGTGTGGCAGGGCAAAGCTAAGCAGATAATATGTGATTGATCTGAGATGGACCAATTTGAGGCTGACCATTGGTTATAGCAGGCATGGGGCGGCCCTGTTGTCCTGCACGAGCTTGCTCAAGGATGCTGCATGGGCCTTCCTCTGCATGGCCCTGGGCATCACGTGTCTGGATAGGTTGAGGGTAACAGCCATGGTTGAGAACGCTCCCATGTTGGTTAACTTCATGTGTCAACTAGGCTCGTCTATCGTACACAGGTATTTAGTAAAGCACTATTCTAGATGTCTCATAAGGGTATTTTTTTTGGATGGTATTAACATTAAATCCATAAAGTTTGAGTAAAGCTGATTACCTTCCTTAAGGAGGGTGGGCCTCGTCCAATCAGTTGAAGGTGTTAAGAAAAAGACTGGTGTCCCTCTAAGGGAGAGATAACTCTGTCTCCAGGCAGCCCATGTTCTGTTGAGTGGTTTTTGTTTTTGTTTGTATTTTGATAGCTCAAACCCCTACAAGCCTTAGGGAAAATATTAATCAGGGTTCTCCAGAGAAACAAAACCAATAGAGCGTATCTATCTATCTATCTATCTATCATCTATCATCTATCTATCTATCATCTATCATCTATCTATCTATCATCTATCATCTTTCTATCTATCATCTATCATCTATCTATCTATCATCTATTGAGAGACCTACTTCAAGGAGTGGGCTCGCGCCACCGTGGAGGATGACAAGTCCAAAACCGGGAGAGCAGGCTGGTGAGCTAGAGACCTGGGGAAGAGCTGCATTTCAAGTCTGAGGACCACCTGAGAATCGCATGCAAAAGGACACGTCTCTGTCTCGCTTGAGAGCCGTGATCAAGCCTTCTTCCTTGAGTTTCGTGAAGGGCGTGAAGAGTCAGCCCTTTGGCGTGCTTGATCGCTGGGCCAGGACTCTGGCAGTGTCCGGGCGTCCCACCAGGGGGTGTGACAGCAGCGCTCCGCCCGGGCTGGGTGCCGTGGGCAAGCTGCTTTACCCACCTCAGCGCGGCTCCTCGTCTGTAGGGCAGAGACGATGGAGCTTCCTTCACGGTGCCCCTGTGCTTTCAGCCAAGACAGTGAGCACAGCCAGTGCTCGGTAGCCCATGACGGGGTGACGCTGCTGTCCCCAGGGGCCCTATCACATTACTGTACCGATGTCAAACCCAGGTGACTGTAATGTAACATTTCAGAGTTTCTTGTTTAAAAAAAAAAAAGAGGTCCCGAAGGATAACTCATCTGCAGCATGCGCCCGTGGGCTGCATGGCTCCTGAGGACGCCAAGGGTCTGGGCGTCTGTGCCCTCATCGTGGGTCCTAAGCCAGCCCTGCCCCTGAGCAAGGCAGTCATTAAAAGCATCCTTTTCGTAGGGTTTCCAGCCTCTGCTGGAAGGTGCCAAAGGCGTCGGTGGCAGAAACCAGACTGGGGAAGTAAAGGAGCGGAAGAAAGGACAGTGGAGAAGCTCGGAGATGGATGTGAGTGGGGCACTGTGAGCNGGCTGCATGGCTCCTGAGGACGCCAAGGGTCTGGGCGTCTGTGCCCTCATCGTGGGTCCTAAGCCAGCCCTGCCCCTGAGCAAGGCAGTCATTAAAAGCATCCTTTTCGTAGGGTTTCCAGCCTCTGCTGGAAGGTGCCAAAGGCGTCGGTGGCAGAAACCAGACTGGGGAAGTAAAGGAGCGGAAGAAAGGACAGTGGAGAAGCTCGGAGATGGATGTGAGTGGGGCACTGTGAGCGCGAAGCCCCCAGCTTTCAACCCCAGTGCGCCCCAGAGTCACAGCAGCCATCTGTGGGGCTGGGAGCGAGGCCCATGGGGGCTGTGCAGACTGCGTTCATTCCTTCTTTAGCCAGAAGAGTCTCAACTGTGAACATTAGCTCATTAGCGGTGATGAGTGGTGCTTGAAATGCAGAGGGGTTCGAGCTATCTTTACCTCCTTGTCCTGGGGAGAAGCACGAGACGGCCAGCAGAATGCAACACATCTTCCCTCCTGGTCAACCGGCCATGGAGAAACGGGAGGGACGGGAAAACACAGGCTGCGGGGGAGTGTGGGAGAGCAGCAGTGTGTGCGTCAGCCAGGGACCGTCCCAGAATTGGGGGCCAGGCACAGGACAGCATGAAAGGGCATTTCAGCAGATCTGGGGTCCAAAAGGCAGCATCCCAAGCAAGGGTCTGTGGGCTGAATGTTTGTGTCCCCCCCCCAGCCAAATTCATATGTCAAAGTCCTTACTCCCAAGGTGATAGTGGTAGGACGTGGAGGCCTTTGGGAGGAGATTAGGTCCTATGCATGAAACCCCCTGATGGGATTAGTGTTCTTTTTTTTTTTAATTTATTTACTTGAGAAAGAGATAGACAGAGACAGTGACAAAGATAGAGAGAGCACAGGTGGCGAAGAGAGGGAGAAGCAGGCTCCCTGCTGAGGAGGGAGCCCAACATGGGGCTGGATCCCAGGACCCTGAGATCATGACCTGAGCCGAAGGCAGATGCTTCACCGACTGAACTGCCCAGGCGCCCCTGGGATGAGTGTTCTTATAAAAGAGACCCCAGAGTGTTCCTTCATCACTTCCACCATGAGAGGGGGCAGCAAGAAGGCTGCCATCTAGGACCAAGAAGCTGGCTCCAACCAGATGCCGAATCTTCTGGAAGACTTGATTTTGGGCTTCCAGCCTCCAGAGCTGTGAGCTAAAAATGTCTACTGTTCATAAGCCCCTGAGTCTGTGATATTTTTGTTATAACCACCTAGGTGACCAAGACACGAAGGCAGATTACTCTATTACTAGCTTTGTCGACCAGCTTAAGAGCGATGTTCTGAACGTTAGAAAACCTTGAGGTCAAGTCTCGGTGCATCCAGACACCAGCTCTGCGCACAGAGCATATCCCGTCTCTCTGAGCCTCTGTTTCTCCTGGAAAAAAGCAATAACAAAAAACCCAGCAGCTTCCCTGCCAGACGTGTGCGTCTCCTTCCCATGTAGAAAAGACCATCACGTGTAATGCCAACTGTGTCAAACCGGAACCACCCCATCTGGTGGTGGTGAGCCCTGCCCCACGCTGCCCTAAGGTGATCCAGGGATTGCTAGGGGTGCGGTGTTGGGGCTTCCCCACTGTGGATGAGACCTCAAGGAGCTCCCTATTTATCTTTTATCTTCTGTGTGAGATTTTACTTCAGGACACGTCTCTTGCCCCACTTGACAGCCTCTCAGCTCACACAGGTGTTCCCAGCCTTGCACAGGTGTGTGCCCTCTCCCAGCATTGGCAATAAAACACTGGCAAAACAGTGCTTCCCCTGTGACGGGGAATTTGGCAAAGTCTAGCAGAATCTTGTATACACGTACGCTTTGTCCACGGGATCGACTTCTAGGATCTATTCGCAAATGCACCAGGGAAAACACGAAGACGTGTGCCTCTTTGTTAGAGCACTTTCTGAAAGAGCAGAAGAGGGGTGCCAATCCAATGTCCACCACTGGGGAATTACCAAATGGATTGTGATCGAGCCATACGATGGATTATTTTGCTTCTATAAAAAGGAATCAGGACTATTTCTTTAGAAGCAATGTCTGGTATGCAGAGATAAGTGAAACAGTAAGATAGTAAGTGAAAACAAAACAAAAAAAGTGCAGTTTTTCTTGTATTAAAAGACTTACATGGCCAAAGCTGGAACAATTTGAGCAACAAAATAAAGATAACATTAGATTATAACCCAAAGAATAAAATACATATGTATGAGTCCATACCAACGTAAAAAATTGTGGAATAAATGGGGTGGGGGAGGGACAAGTCTTCCTTACAAAAGAATTCCAATTAATAAAT